>NC_134573.1:115338954-115598954 GCF_050947875.1 Dermacentor variabilis
AGAACGTCTAAGGCGTCAATATAATCGCAAACAGAGCTTTAGTAACCGAGAAATTGAGGTAAGTGCATGACACAATTTGAGACCCCCCAGCGACATTCTGGTACTAGCCCGATGACGAAAGCACTCCTCATCATAATTTATGTCACTAGTACTAAACTACTCGTATTAAAAAGATAATTATACTTATAACGGATAATTAACTTATAAGACGGAAGAAATGCTACTTGCCTACTTCTATTCTATTCTAAGAAAAAATAACATTCTGACGTTACCCTTGAATAGTATGGGTGATCGAAAGGTTTCGTTTTCGCTCGACTCTGTGCGCTCGACTTTGCGCCGCGTGCGCTTTGGAGTTTCAGTCGTTTCTTTATCGCGTTGTGCTGCGCTGGTCCTGCTGGCTCGCGAAACTTGCATTTGGAACAAGCAGCGAGAATGCCACGTCCATGTGGTGTCCTGGGAAGCGCGAACGGTCCGCGGAACTTGGCCAAGGGCAGTTGCAGCGGCGAATCCAATGTTACTTATCACTGTGTGCCAACGACTGAACCTCTCCGTTCGAAGTGGTTAAGTGCCGTACCTCTGCCACAGCGCGCTGAAAAAGAGCCGCGAAATCACGTAGTGTGCTCGCTGCACTTTCCTCCAGAGGATTACGAGTTCAACGCCGACTTACTGAAGTCGCATGAAGTGCCTTTCAAAGCAGGCCGTCGTCGTAGTAGTACGCAACGACTCCGGCAGCGCGAGCCTTAAACAGCAAGGCACGTTCATGAGTGCCTAAATCGCTGAACTGGAGCCCAGCGTCGTGAGCAAATGTGTCGCTGTCAGGGTCATCCATTGCAACGAGCGTCGAAGTGGGCGTCATAAAATAAAGAACTAGCTTATCGTCGTGCGCTTTCTCTTCCGCTAGCCACCACAGTTCCGCTTTCGCGCTACTGTCAGCTCTGTCTTGGCTCTGTTTCTGGCCGCGCGTTTGCGTTTTGTGCAGAAAAGCCGTAGCGCCGTCTGCGGGAGGCGTTTTACTCACCGACGGCGCAACGTCACTATGAGACCATGACGTCAATACTCGATCGGAGGGCGGGTGATTTAAACTGCGCTAGAGGTACGCGGACGCTTCAGAACGCATTTTCTCTTAAAATAAGTATCTTCTTCCCACGAAACAAGCGTTTCGAGGCTTCTGGGATTGTATTTCAACAGTCCACGTTGACTTAATAATAACCTTTAGTGTCCCTTTAAAGGATGCTCCGTGTACTAAAGCCAGTTCACGTGGAACGATTCGCACCATGTCCTCTGATGGCGACGCATGCCCCTGTGCGGGCTGATCTTCACACATTGTGGCAGTATGAAGAAGTCTGTCGATTGGCTGCAGAATGGGTCGGCGTTTGGCCTGCTTGAATTGTCGGCACTCTTTGATGATAGCATAAATTGTAGAGCAGCTTTTGCACATGGGCAGATTAAAGGCGTCGCCAGCAATTTCCTTGAGCACGTGCCCGACCTTCTCAGCTTCTGTCATGTCGTGATCGGCATTAGGACAAAGCGCGAGTACGTCCTAGATGTACGACACAGGACTACGTGGGTGATTGGGCACGGAAGGCCAGTTCCTACTTTGCGGCAATATTAAGGCCGGCTGGTTTGCCAAACAAATCTGTTAACTTCTCTTTGCATTGGTCCCAGCTGGTTAGTTCCTCTTCGTGGTTTTCGTACCAAACCTTTGGGGTGCCTCTTAGGTAGAACAACAGACTAGATAACATAAGCGTAGGGTCCCATCTGTTTACACCACTCGCGCGTTCGTACATAGCCGCCCACTCTTAAACGTCAGCGCCATCGGTCCCGCAGGAAGTTCCGGGATCCGTATGTTGAACAACCACAATCGAAGGGGACAGCGACGTAGCTGGCGACGGTGACGTTGAAGGCGGCAGCGGCGTTGATCCCGAGTGCTTACCATCATTAATGGTGGGGACGGTGATGCGACGTCCCCTGCGGAGCTTCGTTTCCAGTCGTGGTACCCGCACCTCCGCCAATAGGTTATGGGGATGTTGGGAGTATAGACACTGTATTTACATAATAAATACAAGCAGAGTCAATGTGGTTAAGATGGCTGACCGACAACAACACTTTCTCTTCTTTTATCATTCCGTAACAACTGATCAACGCATTCCTAAGCTGGTCTCATACTCAAATGTTTTGCACGCCCCGCATCCTGAAGAACTTTTATCCTGCATGTACAACTGAAAGGACATGTCCAGGCATTTAGCGATATAGATATGTACCTTCTGAGGTTGCGAAGACATACACATTAGCAAAAATTTCTATACATTGTTGTAATAAAGATTAAATCGTAAGCTTCAAGTACAGTGATTTTGATAAACGTTTATTGGAACTTGAAGACGGAGCACTTTCTAGTCAATGAGAATAAGTTGAAAAGCTTCGCTCATTTCTCCTCCTTCACGCAGTAGTGGCATGAAAATGGTGCCATCTTTTTTTTTTTTTTTTGCTAAGAAAGCTTTCTTTCCAAATTTTCTGCAATTAACAAAAGCTTCCCACGGATATGCGGAGAAAGCACAGTCAATTTGCGCCTAGTTAAGCATCGATATATATCAATAACGGCCGTTGAACTTGCAATTAAAATGTGCAGATCCGTCTTTTCATATTTTATGATTCATGTTCCCGCCTGTGTGAAATGTCAGAATGTTGACGTTAGCATCTCACGAAATAAGAACATGCATAATTGGTCTGACCGTTCTTTGCCTGACAAATGGAAGAGCAGAAAAATGCAGTTTGAAGCTTCAAACTCAACGTACCTTTCATGACTCACTGGGACTAAGGGAATCAAGAGGGCTGCTAACTACTCCAAAGGAAGACTAGGGCACTAGGGTAATAGGGAAGTGGCGAGTATACGCCGCCGGACAACAGACACACTTATGGAGACGTGGCATGTCAAGGGTGTAGGGTCCCGCCGTTGGTTTCTCTGTAACAGTTAGCATACATGCATGCATATGCCAGTTTTCCTATTAACATGACTGCGTCGCTTTCCTAAATTGTCAAGTGGCCTATGGAGTGAGCGAGTGGTGCATTTCACCTAAATATAGGCGCTTTGAGATGAACAGAAGAGGTAACTATAACGCAGTAGAAACCACTACTGCTCAAAATAACGTCGGGTGAATATACGTTCCGGTGTTCATGGAAATTCTTCTGCCTGCTGCTTTCAAGTGGAATATTTGCAGATGCAACAATTGCTTTTAATGACGCACTCAACAGGACAAGGCTGTAGCGTCGGATTGCAATTTCTGCAAGCCAGTGACTCACCACACATCACAAAAGTGCGACAAAGGAAGCTGAAGATCTGTGATGGATGAATCTGGCCTAGCCGAATACTCCACAAATTGGACAGCAAATAATTCTTGAGTTCAACCCAATATTCTTTAAAGACTATATGATGAACATCTGGCGACGTTCAGGCAATTTGCGAGGACCGATCCTGAAGATAGAGCAGTCTATAAATGTTGACCGATCCCGAAGGGCTCTGCGTATGTGCTGCTGTAGTCACTGGGTATGTGTCGCTCCTCTATGAGCTTGCTTGGCACCAACTTGGGTCACTGGGTAACGTGGGCCGCACTCGTGCTTATGCGCCAATGCATATGTGCCCTGAGATGTCAATCTGGCTGTTCCCACGATTATGTGCCAGTGGGCACGTGCGGATCTTCGCGGAACCTCTTTGACGCGAGCTCTTCGAGTGGCACAAATAGGCTGCGTAGTGAGTCTGCGGAAGTTCTTCCGCGTCACGCATGGGCCTTCTAACCTTGAAGCTCTCTCAGCCAACAGGTTAGTTCTGCTGGTGGTTAGAAAATAGCAGGCGAGAGGACATACATCCCCTACACGCTCTGTTCAAGCCGGACGCTGGCCTGAAATTCAGTGTCTTAGTTGGTAGCAGTAAAGCATGTCGGGGTGCCGTGTGGCTGCCGAGCTTTTTCTTTCGAGGGTTGAATATCGATCAGCACGACACACCATCCGTCGCTTACAGATTTTGGAAGCTCCGAAGATAGCGCAGTTAGATAGATAGATAGATAGATAGATAGATAGATAGATAGATAGATAGATAGATAGATAGATAGATAGAAAGATAGATAGATAGATAGATAGATAGATAGATAGATAGATAGATAGATAGATAGATAGATAGATAGACAGATAGATAGATAGATAGATAGATAGATAGATAGATAGATAGATAGATAGATAGATAGATAGATAGATAGATAGATAGATAGATAGATAACGCTATCGACCTACCCAGAACATAGCGTTAAAAATATTGGCTCATTCCGAAGATCGTGCAGTTGGCGAATGTGGGCTGATCCCCAAGAGCAATGAGTGTCTGCCCCTTGGGCAACTGAATATTTGCTACAGCAACAAGCACCATGCTTTGCATTCCACATCAGGGGCACTATAACGTAAAATTATCCTAACCTTTTCTATTCCAATTCTGCCATCAGCCCTCCACGATTGGTCAAAACATTCTTGGACCACCCCCGCTTAACCTATTTGTCACGCGACGTCACGAAAACCGTGATAGCTTCCAATCTGATATGGCGTGTACACAGTGATTATGCATGATTAGGCCGAACCAAAGAAAACAAGTTATTTCTGATTCGACCGTAAAGAGCAAAATGAGAGACAGGAGCGCGAACGTAAAGAGCAAAAAGAAAAGAAAAAGAGGAGCGCGACCGTCAACACGCTTTGAAAATGAAGCGTCTCGAGGTAGAGATGGAATGCGCTCGTAATGGAAGTCAGGCACATGGTGCAGGAGAACGAGTATAGTTCAAAATGACTGACCTGATGCGGCCGTTTAAGCTTGGAGAAGACATTGGTTTGTTCCTGGTTAACTTTGAGCGAACGTGCGAGAAGCAGGGGTTCTCTAGGGAAACGTGGCCACAGCGCTTTGTCACTTTGTTACCCGGCGAGGCGGGTAACAAAGTGGTAACGACGTAGTCGCTCGCTTGAAAAGAGAGGAGGCAGAGGATTTCGACCAAGTGAAATCGAGTCTGCTAAAAAAGTACAGGCTGTCAGCGGAGGCGTTCCGTCGGAAGTTTCGTGAAAATGAGAAAGGCAGAAGTGAGTCATATACAGAGTTTGCCTACAGGCTTATGTCAAACATGCAGGAGTGGCTAAAAGAAGAAAAAGCGTTTGGTGACCACGAGAAAGTTCTGCAGTGTTTCGGGCTGGAACAGGTTTATAGTCGGTTACCTGAGAACGTGCGGTACTGGGTCTTGGATAGGCCAGGCATTAGTACGGTGGCTAAAGCCGCCGAGCTAGCCGAGGAGCTTGTGACGCGTCGGGCTCGCGGAGCTAAGGACGGTCAAAGGGGTGAATTTCGCTCAAAGTTTGAGAGGCCGAAGTTCACGCCCATGAGAGCAAGGGGGGACACACGTAGTGCGGATGCGAGTGAAAGCAGTCTGAACGAACGTAAGGAGACGGCGGTGGCCGAAGCCGAACGCAGAAAGCAGTTCGAGACGAGGCAAGCGCGCGTGTGTTATACGTGCCAGAAGCCGGGTCACTTTTCGGCGCGGTGTCCAGAAACAAAAAGAAAAGTCGTGTTTTTGTCATTATGCAGCACTGACGAGAACATGAAGCTTCTCGAGCCTTACATGCGAGACGTCCTCGTGAACGGGAAAGAGTGCCGAGTGCTTCGTGATTCCGCAGCTACAATGGATGTAGTTCACCCCTCTGACGTAAAAACCGATATGTTCACGGGTGAGTGCGCATGGATCAAGCAAGCCGTGGAAGCTCATAGCGTGTGTCTGCCCATAGCAAAAGTGCTTATTGAAGGACCTTTCGGAGCGCTTGAGACGGAGGCCGCAGTGACATCTATGCTGCCCCCCCCCCCAGTACCCGTACCTATTTTCGAACAGGTCCGATCACCTCCTGCGCGAGAAGGGGCTTTTGTTTGGTGAGGCTAGCGTTCAGGCCTTAACCAGATCGAAGGTTCGGGAGCTCGCTGCAAAGGCGGTAGTTGCGGGGCCGACGTTGTCGAACAATGAGAAAGGGTCAGAGGCGCAGCAAGCTGATATTCAGAGCACGTCCGAACTGAATAAAATTGAGCCTGTAGCGTTGAAGGCACCAGATACTGGAGAGGAAATGCCCGACACGGGAAAGTTAGAAGAGCTATCTGCAGATTTGCTCATCGCGCCTACGTCAGACGGACTTAATAGGTTGCTAAAAGTCAGCCGGTCGGCTTTGATAGCCGAGCAAAAGAAAGATGGCAGCTTAGAAAACAAGCGCTGCAATGTCACGGAAGGTATCGCCAAGAAAAATGCTCGTTTTGTGGAAAGAAGTGGGGTCCTGTACCGGAAGTATCTAGACCGCAGGGGAGTGGAGTTCGATCAGCTGATCGTGCCTCAGTGCTACCATCAGGACCTGTTGCGCTTGTCGCATGGGAGTTCGTGGTCCGGACACCTAGGATTTAAGAAGACTAAGGACCATCTCTTGCAATAGTACTATTGGACAGGGTGTTTTCGTGACGCAGAACACTTTGTGAGGACATGTGACACCTGTCAGCGGGTGGGCAAACCAGGGGACAAATCGAGGGCGCCGTTGAAGTTGGTACCTATCATTACTGAGCCTTTTAGATGGCTCGTTCTTGATACAGTGGGACCTCTGCTGGTAAGAACCACGGGGTACAGACACATTTTGACTGTGATCTGCCCAGCGACAAAGTTCCCTGAAGCAGTGCCGCTTAAAGAACTCAGCTCAGTTGAGACACTGCAGTCAATGCACTACTGTCCATATTTGCGCGAGTTGGTTTTCCTGCGGAAATCCAGTCAGATCAGGGCACAGTGTTTACTAGCGCTTTGACGACAGCCTTTCTCGAAAGGTGTGGGGTAAAGCTGTTACACAGCTCAGTGTACCACCCACACTCGAATTCCGTTGAGAAGCTCCACACCGTCATGAAGCGCGTGTTGAGAGCATTGTGTTTTGAATAACAAACTGACTGGGAGCTGTGTCTGCCGGGGGTGATGTTTGCATTAAGGAGCGCGCCGCATGCCGCTACGGGGTTTTCACCAGCTGAGCTGGTGCACGGTCTCTCGCTGAGGTCTCCGCTTCGCATGCTTTGAGACTCGTGGGAAGGCAGGGGCGACGACCCAGTCGTGGTGGAGTACGTGCTTAGGCTCCTCGAACGCTTAAGAAAGGCACAGGAGTTGCCAGGTGAAGCAATGGCAAAGGCCCAGCAGAGGGCCAAGGTTAATTATGATCGGACAGCCAGGAGCCGTCGTTTTGAGGTGGGCGATGAGGTAATGATATTGCGCACATCGCTAAAAAACAAACTCGACGTGCAGTGGGAGGGCAGAGCACGGGTTGTTCAAAAACTGTCGGACGTTAACTACGTGGTGAGTCTGCCAGGAAAACGGAAAGCACAAGTTTACCACTGTAGTCTGCTCAAACCCTATAGACAACGGGAAGCAGTGGTGTGTATGATGGTAAACGTTCCCGAAGAGCTTCCGGGACTAGGCCCAGTGACGAACAGAGAAGACACCGATCAAGTCATTAGTGACTTAATCAGTAAAGCACCGCTGTCGCCTGAGCAGAAAACCGAACTACACCAGCTCTTACAAGAGTTTCAAGGTCAGTTCTCTGAGAGGCCTGGTAGGACTTCTGTCCTTACTCATGAAACAGAACTTACCTCCACAGAGCCAGTACGATCCAAGGCGTAGCGGGTGTCACCCCGCCAGCGCGATATTATG
Organism: Dermacentor variabilis; assembly: GCF_050947875.1. Taxonomy (NCBI): domain Eukaryota; kingdom Metazoa; phylum Arthropoda; class Arachnida; order Ixodida; family Ixodidae; genus Dermacentor; species Dermacentor variabilis. The sequence continues at coordinate 115,346,685 of NC_134573.1, forward strand.
GAGGCTGAGGTAAAGAAAATGCTACAGCTCGGTGTTATTGAGGCGGGTAAGAGTGATTATACCTCCCCTTTGATTTTAGTTGAGGTACCGGGCAAGGAACCTCGTCCTTGCGTCGACTACCGCAGGCTTAATTCGATCACTAAGGATCAAATTTATCCGATCCCTAACATCGAAGAGCGCCTTGAGAAAGTTAGCGCTAAGTTTATTTCCACCCTAGATCTTGTCAGGGGTTATCGGCAGGTTCCACTTACAGAAGAGGCTAGTAGGTATGTGGCGTTCATTTCACCAATGGGGACATTCCGTCCTAAAGTTTTGAGTTTTGGTTTGAAGAACGCGCCATACTGTTTTTCAAGCCTCATGGACAAAGTGTTGAGGGGACAGGAAGAATTCGCTTTACCGTATTTAGACGACGTAGCGACATTCTCCGCATCCTGGTCTGAGCATATGGCACACTTGCGGGCAGTGCTAACCCGCCTCCGCGAAGTGGGCTTGATAGTCAAGGCTCCCAAGTGCCAGTTAGCACAGGCCGAGGTTGTCTACCTCGGTCACGTGATTGGACAGGGTCGTCGCCGCCCCTCTGAAATAAAGGTGTCCTCTGTGCGAGACTTCCCGCGACCGCGCACGAAGACCGATATTCGGTCGTTCTCACGCGTCGCCGGCTACTATCAGAGGTACATCCCCAGGTACTCAGGTATCGCGGCTCCCCTGACGGATGCTCTAAGAAAAACAGAGCCCCAAACAGTCGTCTAGGACGAAACAAGGGAAAGAGCTTTTAGCGCCCTAAAGAGCGCCCTAACAAGCCAGTCTGTGCTACGATCGCCAGACTACACAAAAGGGTTCGTTGTTCAGTGCGATGCTAGTGAGCGAGGCATGGGCGTTGTACTGTGCCAACGGGAAAATGGAAAAGTGGTACACCCCCGCAGGGGCGTCTGCGTGAGCAGGCGTTTGGTGTGTTGCGACACCACGAACCCGAGCACACGAGGGTTGGACCCTCCCGCGTGTAGCCGTGCGCGGCTTAGCCGTGTCCGGGGAAAAGGGGATCCTGGGGGTTGAGCCAATGCCGGGTGTTTGGACCTTTACGGCCCCCCGACGGCGGCAACACACCTCTTTGGCCTCGGCTTCACGTAGACGGCACCCCCGGACCGACCCACCCGGGCGAAATCGGTAGTTGCCTTTTCCTGTTTCTCTCTCCCTCTAGCCTTCGTCTTTCTCTCACTTTTCATCTTTCCTATCTTCTCCTACCTTCCGTTTATTTCCAATTTTTTCTGGCAGCAAGGGTTAACCTTGTGTGAATAATCAACCTAGGTTATCTCATATTTGGTTATAGTGATAACGTACAGCTGGCGTTTGCAGGACCTGTTTTTACAGTCCCTGCAACGTCCCCTTGTAGGGCTCCATGGTGGGTGGCTGGCGTTATTGCCGAAAATTACATTTTTCTATGGCAAGTTCCTTTCCTCCAATTTTTGATCGCCCTCAAGAAAGAGGGGGCACCGAAGATGTATTCCAGTTCTTTGGTCGTCAAAGACCGAACTTCCCGCGGTACCATATCATCCACTCCGAAAAATCCGATAAACAAGTATGAAATATCTCCCCTTTTCTAGTTTCCAAGTCCTTAACAGATGTCCTTGGTCCAGGCTACAAGGTATCAAGGCTGGCAAGTGGTGATCTCCTGTTAGAACTGCATGATCAGAAACAATACGGAAAGTTGCCCAGTCTAGTGTCATTTGGGGATGTTCCATTGACAGTAACTCCTCACCGCACTCTGAACACCACCCGCGGCGTTGTGTCTGATGACGATTTGCTCCAGCTATCAGAGGCTGAGCTCTTGGAGGGCTTCAGTGAGCAGAACGTTGTCAATGTCAGAAGAATTAAGATGAGAAGGGATGGTAAAGAAATTCAAACGAAACATCTAATACTCACATTCAGTTCAAGTATTCTGCCTGAGTCTGTAGAGGTGGGGTACATCAAGCTCCGTGTCAGACCATATGTGCCGAATCCCCTAAGGTGTTCCAAATGCCAGCGTATCGGCCACAGCTCGCAGAGCTGCCGAGGCCGCCAAACATGTGCGAAATGTACTGCCCTTGAACACGCCACTGAAGCATGTAATAACTCTCTCCACTGTGTAAACTGTGACGGGGATCACACCGCGTACTCGCGGTCGTGCCCCTCATGGAAGAAGGAAAAAGAAATCGTAACTATCAAAGTAAAAGAGAATATCTCATTCAAGGAGGCACGCAGGGGGGTCTCATACCTGCCCAAGAAAAGCTTTGCCGATGTGACGCGTCAGGAGGCAGCACCACAACGGTCTCCGGCGGCTGTCCGTCCCACACCCAGTGAGGCGGCAGTCACGCCATCTGCCCTCACGGTGGTCGCAGCTAGCGCTGCTCCACCAACCGAGCAGGAGGGACTACCAACCCCGAAGGTGGGCGCAGTCGAGGCTGCCCCAATCTCCCCGGCCCCTTCCAGCGCTGGCAACAGCCGGCACAGCCAAATCCCTCAGGGAGCCATATCGACCTCCGGGCTGGTGGGCGCAGGGGTCCTGCCCTCCAAGGCGGGACTCTCTCGGGAAACACCTGGCTCGCAAGAGCACGTGTCCGGCGCCTCACAAGAGGCAATGGACACTACCCATATACTCAAGGGGCACCAAGCGCCTAAGGAGCGGCGAGGCTCCCTCGAACGCTCCAGAAAGGGCAGAACCCCCGTTACAGGGCCTCGAAAGAGCTCTGTAACCTAAGGCATCACCTCCCTTTCCGCACACACAGCACTTTTTACATTAAATATGGATACACAAATTATGCAATGGAACATCAGAGGTCTCCTTAGAAACCTTGATGATTTGCAAGAACTCATCCACAAACATAATCCAAAAGTGCTGTGTTTACAGGAAACACACTTAAAATCCAAACACACAAACTTTCTCTGTACGTATGTTACGTTTCGCAAAGATCGCGATGATGCTGTCGCATCATCGGGCGGTGTTGCAATTATAGCACAAAAAATGTTGTGCTACATGTTACAAGCCCATTCGTTTCGTAGCGGATCCTCTTTCCAGAGGATATCGCTAGGATAGATTCTTTTATAGCGCATGCCTCTAGGCCCTTGGGTTTCAAGGGCCCCGAGGAGGCAGTAGTGCTCTAGACTATCTTATACATCTAGATAATCACGTGTTTTATATATTACATCATTCTATCTCACTGCCTTCTAATGTTCATAGTACACGTCAATAGTCATTCCCATAATTTTATTACTCCTACATTTTACGGAATTTGGATCAACTCTTTTATGCCGCTTTACAGCCAAGGCACATTAAGATCGCAGAACCCATCTGTCCACTTCGAACTCATTAACATTATTATGGCGCTCTTTGGCCACATCTGGCCCTTGCGCCATTAAACACCAAACATCATCATCATCAAAAGTGGAACACCCCGTCCTGTATGCTAGTCGTAAGCTGACCAGTCGTGAGCAGGCGTACAGCGCCACCGCGAAAGAGTGTGCGTGTCTCGTGTGGGCCGTTCAGAAATTGTCATGCTACCTAGCCGGCTCGAGGTTTATCATTGAGACGGATCACTGCCCTCTCCAATGGCTGCAGACCATCTCTCCCAAAAATGGGCGCCTCCTGCGCTGGAGCCTCGCTTTGCAACAATATTCCTTTGAGGTGCGTTACAAAATGGGGAGTCTCAACGGTAACGCCGATGGCTTAAGTCAAGGCCCCTAACGTAGGAATCAGCCTCAATGTTATTTGTTACTGGTGTTTTTCTTCCTGAGGCAGGATTTTTAACATATTGCTTTTCTTTAGTGTTTCAAAGTCATGGCGTGCTTTCTAGTACAATTTTCCAATTTGTGGACGCGTTCTGAGTGCTGCTAGACTACTGTAAGGAACTAGGCAGTAGTATAAAAGGGGAAAGAGCCTGGCATGGCTTAGTGAGCGTTGTGTCGTGCTTGCTGACTGAGCGTTTGAGTTTCGGCGTAGTTCTAACGCTTGCTGAGAACGAGAACAAAAATGGCAACTCTCCCGAAGTCCCTTTGCAGTGTCCTGTGTGAACCTGAACGTGAGAACGAGGCCTTCTCTGTGCGCTGCGCTCAAGAAACGCCGAGGGACGACCGACTTCGGTTATGACCATCACCGAGCGACAGCCCTCCGGACAGCGGATGCAGTCCCCTGACCATCGGAATCTCCTTCTCCCGGCGGGGCGGTCTGTTACGTTTCGCCTCCGATGTGCGGTATAGCCGGCGCGGATGCAACGGACGAAGGGGCTTCGTTCACAGCGGCAGACATTTTGGCCAGTTCAGCGCTGTCCCAACGCCTCCTCCAAGCGCGTCCGGGCATGTTTCAATGCCACGTGCCTTCGTGTGTGTGCCTGTGTGTGTGTGCATATTGGTGCCCACGCTTGTCAAAGCGCGGCAGCCGGAGAGAGGAGCTCCCCAACTGTGAAGCGAGGAGGTCTGATCGGCGCCGGCCCGGCGGATGCGTCACTTCTTGTCACAACGTGTCCGGGCGCCGCCGTCACGTGCGCCGCTATCGAGGCGTTCCTTCTTGCCCTCGACTCCAAGAGTATAAAAGCAGCTGCCCCCGGACGCCAAGAGAGAGGCTTCGAATTTTTCCGTCGAGTAACGTGCTCTCTCGTCTCTCCACTTCGGTCGACCTGACCGGCCGCTCTTTTGCGATGCTAGAATAAACAAGTTGTTCTGTTAGCAGTCAACTCATCCTTTGCCAGGACTTTCGGATGCTTCCAGATGTGCCCCAGGCCGCCAGGCCAACGCTACCCTTGGGGCTTGCTACCCATTTGCAACACCAGCCAACTAAAATATGGCATGCAACGTTGACATGCAATCCGAGCCGATCAGTGGCTCATCGCAGCAAAGAGGTGGTCCTTCTTTCGAGATTTCAAAACTGGGTATTGCTACGATTATATTTTAGAGGCAGAATATTAATACCTGAAATACCAAGGTCTGATTAAGAAACACCAATGTTTAAAAGCCTCTAACCCTACAGCTAGAAAAGAACTAGCAGAACTTTCCAAGTTAATCAACAAGCGTGAGATAGCTGACATAAAGAATTAAACAGTATGGATAGAATTGAGCCTGTTCTCAGGAACGGAGGAAGCCTAAAAGCAGTGAAGAAGAAACTAGGAATAGGCAAGAATCAGATGTATGCGTTAAGAGAAAAAGCCGGAAATACCTTTATTAATATGGATAAGACAGGTAAAGTGGCTGAGGAGTTCTATAGTGATTTATACAGCACCAGTGGAACCCATGATAATAATGAAAGACAGAATACTCTAGGGGAATTGGACATCCCACAGGTAACGGCGGAAAAAGTAAAGCAAGCCTTGGGAGCTATGCAAAAGGGGAAGGCAGCTGGGGAGGATCAGGTAACAGCAGATTTGTTGAAGTTTGGTGGGCAGATTGTTCTAGAAAAAGTGGCCACCCTGTATACGCAAGGTCTCATGACCTCAAGTGTACCAGAATCTTGGAAGGACGCCAAGATAATCTTAATCCATAAGCAAGGGGACTCCAAAGACTCCAAAGCAGGGGCAGCAGAAAGTTAGGTGAGCGGATGAGATTAAGAAGTTTGCAGGGACAACATGGCCGCAATTATTACATGACCGGGGTAGTTGAAGTAAGGGAGAGGCCTTTTCCCTGCAGCAGGCGTAGCCAGGCTGATGATGATATCAATACCAACGGTGCCTTCTGTGCATTCCTTGTTTGCAGAGTGAACAAGTGCAGGCAAGTGCCGCAGATGGAAAAAGAGGGCCTCGTAAGGGGTCTCAAATTTCTTCCTGAGCAAGGCATGACTGTGAGCTCATTGACTACAGACCGCCACTCGGGAATTAAGAAGCACATGCGGCTGCAATTTCCGGAGATCAATCATCACTTCGATGTGTGGCATGTTGCAAAGGGTACGAAGAAATTCATCTTGTTCACCTGCAACAGATGGCCTTTGTGTAACCTAGTGCACTTACTGAATGGACATACAATTGTATAATGGATTGTTCAGTGGATACGTATGCTAAGACAAGGACTTCATACAATCACCATTATGCCGCTGCTGTGATGGTTATTGCAACGTTGTCACATTTGTCGTAATACGCTCATTATGCTGTTATCATTACCCCATCGTGATCATGATATTTTGGTGGCACTGTCTTCATCATTCCATCGGCATCATTATTCATAATTTCATCGTCCTTGTCTCATGAGTGTCGTCATACACTTGTCATGCGATCATGGTCATGTCTAAACCTGGTGATAAAAAAATTCAGTACGAAGCATAAATTCTTTAGCATGTCAAATTTTACCAGAAAAGAGTTTCAGATAAGGAGGAACAATTGTGCTTTGTAAGAAGTCATACTTCTTATTCAGCACTTGGCCCATCTGTCTGTGTTGTTCTTTACACTATATTAAACTTTCCTGAAACTGAACTAACTAGTCCATAAACAAATACTACTACATGTCTGTTGAGTGCGCATTGTTCGTTCAGCTCCTGCAGGAAGTTTATTTGGGATTTTGAAGGAGTGGTATGGCTTTTATCGCGGTAGGCTATTCACTGCCCTCATGGCTCCTCTGTTCATACCTTTAGTATTCAAGCTGTATCAGCCTTTGTTAGATTCTTAGACAGAGGATTCCTTTAATGAGTTTGCTTGCAACCTTGGTTCATACAATGCCTACCAGTGCTGCTATATATTTACGAGGCTTATGGTACGCAAAGTGCAGATCCGCCTGACATGGAGCAATAGTGCATTGTGCTGCTGCCTTGTTGCAGGCATCAGGAAAAAGCTGGCTGCAGCTTCCTGAAGGGCTGGATGCAGCGCCATTACAGAATGGACACAAGCCATCACCAACCCCCTGTATTGGTGTGCATGCGCTTGCGGTGGCAACGGGGACATGCTGGTGGCGGCATGGAGTAGCATGCTGAACCACATTAAAGGGACACTAAAGGTTACCAGAAAGTCAAGTTAAAGTGATTACGCAATGCTTTAGAACGTCGAAGGCATCAATATTATCGCGAACAGAGCTTTAGTAACCGAGAAATTTAGGCAAATGCATGACACGATTTGAGACCCCCCAGTGACATTCCGGTACTAGCCGATGACGAAACCACTCCCCATCATAATTTATATCACTAGTACTCAACTAGTCGTATTAAAAAAATCATTTGATTAGATTATAAGACGGAAGAAAATGCTACTTGCCTACTTCTATTCGATCTTAAGAAAAAGAAATAACATTTTGACGTTACCCTTGAGTTGTATGGGTGACCGAAAGGTTTCGTTTTCGCTTGACTCTGCGCGCTCGACTTTGCGCCGCGCGCGCTTTGGAGTTTCAGTTGTTGCCTTATCGCGTCGTGCTGCGGTGGTCCTGCTGGCTCGCGAAACTTGCATTTGGAACAAGCAGCTAGAATGCCACGTCCATGTGGTGTCCTGGGATGCGCGAACGGTCCGCGGAACTTGGCCAAGGGCAGTTGCAGCGGCGAATCCAATGTTACTTATCATTGTGTGCCAACGACTGAACCTCTCCGTTCGAAGTGGTTAAGTGCCGTACCTCTGCCACAGTGCGCTGACAAAGAGCCGCGAAATCACGTAGTGTGCTCACTGCACTTTCCTCCAGAGTATTACGAGTTCAACGCCGACTTACTGAAGTCGCGTGGAGTGCCTTTCAAAGCAGGCCGCCGGCGTAGTAGTGCGCAACAACGCCAGCAGCGCGAGCCCTCAGCAGCAGGTCACGTTCATCAGTGCTTAAATTGCTGAACTCGAGCCCAGCATCGCGAGCCAATGTGTCGTTCGCAGGGTCGTCCATTGCAACGAGCGTCGAAGTTGGCGTCATAAAATAAAGCACAAGCTTATCGTCGCGCGCTTTCCCTTCCGCTAGCCACCATAGTTCTGCTTTCGCGCTGCTGTCGGCCTGTCTTGGCTCTGTTTCTGGCCGCGCGTTTGCGTATTGCGCCGAAAAGCCGTAGCGCCGTCTGCGGCAGCCGTTTTACTCACCGACGGCGCAACGTCACTATGAGACCATGACGTGAATACTCCTCGAATGGAGGGCGGGTGATTTGAGCTGCGCTAGATGTACGCGGACGCTTCAGAACGCATTTTCTCCTAAAATAAGTCTCTGCTTCGCACGAAACAAGCGTTTCGAGGTTTCTGGGATGGTATTTCAACAGTCCACGTTGACCTAATATTAACCTTTAGTGTCGCTTTAAGAACAGGCATGAAGGACATGGTGGCCTGTACCCTCGCTGTCTTCACGGACAATCCCGTCGCATGGAATGGCTCATAGCTGGTAGGCATAAATAACCAAACAGCACCAAGATAACGTGAGTAAAAGAGCTGCATTTTTAATTCCCTTACTTGTCAGACTCTCCAGTCTACAAGCAAATTGAGCGCATTGTGGCAGCACTACTGTTGCTGAAGGACATCTGCAAGCTGTCACCATCTGTTCAGACATACAGCCTGGAGTCCGTCCACAGTGTTCTAAATGGTTTCGCCCCAAAGTCCACTGCATTCACATATGAAGACATGAAGGCCCGTAGAGTCTGCATAAGCTAATGTTCTAGCAATGAAACTACAGTGGATTATTAAGGCTGATACAAAATAATTTTCTAGTACACTGATTGCTGCGGTTCACTTCAACGAGAACTCCCAGCGAGAGCAAGCAAGGAGCTGTGATGGTACAGAACAGTGGCGCATAAAGTCCTCCAAGGTCAGGCAAAGTACCTCGACAGCATGTGCGCTCAAGACAGCTCTGACATTTGCCAAGTAAATTTGAAAGTACTTGCTGTGCTATGCTTTGCCTATTATTGAAATATGTTATGCAGCCATGTTTGTAAAAAAAAGGGAATGTTTTAGTCCTCCTGTACTGTCTACCAAAAGCATCGGCATTTTTTGCAATGGAGAGTGAAGTGACTGCGAGAGCTGTTTTTCCCAAACATTTTCTAAACCTTCATGGCAGACTGTCCAATAAAGACATTTTGCCAGACATTTTGCCAGTGGAATTTTGCTCAAGATTGCCATGTACTGCCAAAAACTATACATCACAGAGAGGTCTCACTGACAGACAGACAGTGACAGACATTCAGCGATACAGAACATGGAACATTTGAATGGCCAACGCTTCCGGAGCGACGATGAAGTCAAAGAATGAAACGCTTCCTCAATGGGCTGGCGGCGGAGGTCTATGACATTGGGGTACGGAAATTTGAGCAGTCTACAATAATGCGTAGAAAATGATGGCGATTATGTAAAAAAACAGAGTAAAGTTTCACTTTTCCAATGATGTTAATTTTTATGAGATATAACAATGTTGATTAAATTGTTAACCTTATATATTGATCAACTCTAGTATATGGAGTGTTTGTTTATGCCATAAGACATCCCCCTTTTTTAATGTGTGCAGGTATGAAAGAGAAGAAATGCAATAACCTGTTGAACTTTTCTTTTTTCAGACTATGTGCAAGACCTGCACAAGAAAGGGATGGAGCTGTGTGCACAGTATGAAACATTCTCAAAAGCACTTGCACAAATGGAGGAAAGTGTTCCAGTGTTCCAGCTGCATTCTCATCAGGGGATGACCAAAGAGTGCCCAAGAAAGACCTTGTAGCTGCACACACAGCATGGTTCCGCAAGTTCTGATGTGGTGCGCAGATCGCGATCACGCATTTTCTTGACTCTTCCCTGACCGTTAACAATGTACTCATTTTCAATATGATCATTTTATTTCCAAAGCATTAGCCGCAACCCATACGATAGAAAAATGTTAGCTTATATGCTAATTAGACGGGCAAATTTAGCTTCACTTTGAGCGAGTGCACCGTTAGTGTGGTCTATTCGTCAGCCAGTAGGACTATAGTGGCTTTACTTCACAAGCCTAGAAGGGGGTGCTCTCTCCCTACAATATTTTTTATAACTGCTCCATGTTCAACGTAATAGATTTATAATGTCTTTTTAGCGGCTTTTTCCCTGCTCATATATTAGCTTACATAATGTGACATAACTTTACTTCAATATTAGGTAGCAGTCGACAGCCAGTGTACAAATCCAATGTGATATACATTTTTCATTGTTTGTATGTTAACTATAACATGACTGTGCTGCTCACAGATCTATAGGAAGTTCCTCTTGGCGTCAGTGAATCTAGCCATGTCAACCATGTGTATTAGTATTTTTTTTAAAAACATGAACTACCTATTCTTCTACCCGTCCGCTACATCTAGTTGCCACCTATTTTGCCACTTTGAACCCAAATATATTTTTTACGCATAAACCTTGACCTCTTTTGCTGCATTACTTAAGAATGAGCATACTCAACTGCCTATGTCTACTTTTATTTTGTATATCTAGCATTCTAATTGTCATTTTTAATAAGTAGCAGTCATTCTAGATCAATAATCTTTGTAAATAAATACAGACTTATCTGCTGTTTGTTGGATTCCTCCTTAATTCCTAACCATCCTGAACTCCTTCTATCACTGCATGAATAAACAAAGTGTTTTGCCAAACAGCTGTTTCAACATGTATTAGCTTTGCTGTTGGGATATGTCATGCAGTATGTGTACATCAAGATGTTTAGCGGCAGAATGTCGCAATGGGAACGTTGGCTAAAAAAGCAGAAGAATGATGCCTGCAAACAAACCGACTAAGTATTCCTGAGTGAACCCTTCACAATTCCGAGGACTGTGATGAGGCCACTATGGCAATTAATGTTAATAAAACAGTGTGCATGACCATTATAAATGAGACAATGGCTTTGATGCGGAGCTGTTTCTTAACCAATGCTGAAATTAGGTGCACCAGAGGATTAACAATCTGGCTGTAATAATTGTATGCGATATGAATTGCATTAAAAGCATCAGAAACATATCTGTATTCATTTGGAAGATCAACTTTACAACAAGAAAGTATAAACTTGTTTTCCCGATGGTACCTGCGGCCTCCTGGATGGGCATCAGCTTGATCACACTATATGTTTGCCAGGCACGTACCCGGAATTTTTTTTCGGGAGGAGGGGGGCAACCCCCAAGGTTTCTATGCAAGTTCGGGGGCGGGTCTACTTTTACTAGCACAAACCTCAAAATTTTCCATCGCTCACTATAAAGGCGCTTCGCAAACCCACAAAATGGAAAAAAAACAAGGTATATCTGACAAGTACGCCTGTGGTATACACCTCTGCTTTAGTTGGCAAACAAGGAACCACATCACATTGACTCACGCAGGAAAGAGGCACAGAAAGGACACAGCCAAAAACAAGTAAAATGAAGATTTCTAGTAGCGTTTTTCTAAGGAGCTCTGGATGAATTATAGTGAAAGATATGTTTGCAGAACAATCACAGTTCTTTTAGGTCCCTCGTTTCCTGCTCTACCAAGTGAACTACTAAGGCCCCTAGAGTTTCATACAATAATTACTAGATGGAACTCTGGCTGTAGTGTCTAAGGGAGCTGCAATGGGAGCGGTTGAGCCAGCATGGCAATTATGGGAAGAACATGGATTTGCCTAAACTTCGTTCTTTCGGCTTGATACGGCTTTGCAAACTCGTCATTTTCAACAATGTACCGCACAGTAAATAATTAAATAAACAAACCTTATTAACATTGCCCGACCGCAGGATTCGAACACAGGACCGCTAGGCATAGAGGTCCGATATTGAAACCATTATGCTGCTGTCGCCAGCATCGACACATGACAATGCCCTTATGAATTTACTGCGGGCGCACCAGTACCTAGAGATGCTAGGCGCGTTTCGATTTGGTCACCTCGACCAGCTGAACTGTTGCAATTAGCAGCGATTGTTTGTGTTTGTAGCGTCTTCTACACGTAGAAAAGTATACATTGCTCTGAAATTTATGACAATGAACGCATGCAAGGCGTAATAAACAAATCCACAAGCACGACGATCAGACAAATACATGTACTTCCCATCATTCCCATGGTGGCTCAACAATTGAAGCGCCAGAGTTACTTATTCTTCGAAACTCTATGTCAAAACCGACTCACAGTGTTATTTGGGAAGTTCTGCAATGATGCGTGGCCGCTAGTCCCATACAGCCGTGTAGAGCACAGGACGCTGTGGTTCTAGACGTACTGCGCCCACCGTGGAAGGTTAGAAAAGCGCCCACATTGGCACAGCAAATAAGTGCCTACGTCTGGCGGCTTGACTGTTAACTGTAGAAGCGCGATTCATTATACAGGGAATCATTCTCCACTTCCGGCGGCGTTTTCTCTACTTCCTTTTTAAATAAAAAGATTTTCATCCATAAGTATTTTCATAAACAACGGCTTAATTTTTCGATTTTTGCAACTCTTGTTTCCCGTTGCCACTTTTCCAAGAAAAATACTCTACATTTAGGGGAAAAACCAGACGAGGTAACGGGTGACATTCATATGGCTTATGGGTTCAAGAGTTATTGCAAGGTTTGATTCCAATTTCGAAATTTTTAGGGATGACTAGGAAATGTGGGTCGTTGAAAGTATATCAGTGGGGCCTTTCTAATGGCAGCACCTTCAGATTTCGAAACAAACATCGAAATAATGAGAAAGGCGAAAACATTCCGCCATTCTTTAGCTGGGAGAATATCAGTCTATTTCACGCCTCCGTTCAGTGACTTTTACCTTTCCCTTGACCTGATCAGGGATCGCTTCTATGCTTTGGCCATAATAATACTGCAACAGCAGCCCAGTGTTAACCGCGGAATAGCTGTCAAGTCTCAAGAGTGATTTGGCGCCGCTTTAGGCGTGGCCGGGAGGAGAAAGGGGGGCACCCTCCTCCGCGGCCGCTCCCTGGGTACGTGCCTGATGTATGCTCTCCTGCCCTACACACAGCTAGCGATTTGATGTGCACAAAATTTTCATTTCTGATGCAAACAATTGTCGACTGGAAGTCTTGACCTTGCTTTGTTTGCAAACTAATTCTGTTAACATATTGAAAGAAATCTTTCTTCATGTTCTCTGTTTGTCCCTTCCAAAACAACCCGAGTAGGCGAACAGCATTGAAAAGGTTGACGTGTTTGCTTGTTTAATAAGCTATGTGTTTTAGTGATGTACATTTATTTCACTGGTCCAAAGAAAGTTGTGCAAGAACAAGAACTTACATGTGCATTTCATCGTCCATGGCGTGCCCCCATGAACGAAGTTCCAGGTACGCCACACGGAGCACGGCAATGTTCAGACACTGAACATTGAAGTCTGGATGTTCCGTGATGCAACCCTGCGGTTGGGCGAGACTTACGGGTGCACCCATCTCGCGACAGCACAGACACTCGCGCTCAAGGAAGTTCACGAGCACCTCGCAGTGTCCACATTCGCACCTGTAACGTGTAATGTGAAAGTAAAAGTAGTGCACGAACCAGAAGTCGGTACAGATTGCACTTGCCATTCGCAATGTTGCGTCCGGCACTTTTGACAGCTCGACTCATAGGTCCATCCAACACGAAGCTACACGCACTGTGCTTGTTTAGGGCTTGGCCCGGAACTGCTTTCGATCGTTAAAACACGAAAATGATACGCCGTGTCATAGCTGGCCGCGAAGGAGAAAGCGAGCAGGTTTCGATTAGATTTAACTGCGCATTGCCAATTCCAGGTAAACTTTCTAACCGACCGATGCAGCACGTAATAACAAGAATCTGTACGTACCAGTCCGTGCTTGAAAGTCGCGACGGCATGTCCAGACTGTCTTCGTCACCCGAGGTTGCATCTCTGGAGCCCTCGTTGCTTTCCCGCTCCGGAGAGCCGGTGTCGAGGCCGCCGTCGTAGTAGGCAACGACGCCGGCAGCGGGAGCCCTAAGCAGCAGGTCGCGCTCGTCAGTGCTCAAATCGCTGAAGTTGAGCCCAGCATCGCGAGCCAATGTGTCGTTGTCAGGGTCCATTGCGACGAGCGTCGAAGTTTGCGTCATAGAATGAAGTACAGCTTATGGTCGGGCGTTTCCCCTTCCGATAGCCGCCATACTCCCGCTTTCGCTCTGCTGTCGGCTCTGTCTTGGCTCTGTTTCTGGCCGCGGGTTTGTGTTTTGCGCAGGAAAGCCGTGGCGCCGTCTGCGGACGCCGTTCTACTCACCGACGGCGCAACGTCACTATGACACCATGATGTCATTACTCCTCGATCGGAGGGCGGGCGATTTGAACTGAGCTAGAGGTATGCGGAAGCTTCAGAACGCATTTTCTCTTGAAATAAGTCTCTCCTTGGCACGAAACAAACGTTTCGAGGTTTCTGGGGTGGTATTTCAACAGTCCACGTTGACTTAATAGTAACCTTTAGTGTCCCTTTAACAGTACATGGACGGCCGTCTCGCCGTCTGGTCGGGGTGGGAAGGAGGAGGTACTATTACGATACCTTCGACAGAAGCTAAACAGACGAGCCGCCGCGAGAAAGACGATGAAGTGTCGGCGCTTTGTGTGCTACCGAGTGCCTTCCTGGGGTGGGCTATTCTGTAAGGTGGCTAGGGCTTCTCGTCTCCTCCTCTCTCGTACAGCTGCATCAAATCAGCAGCGGCCGAAATGGTCCGTCCACTAAGTGGACTCTTACAGAATACCCCCCCCCCCCTGGTGACCTGGCTTCAGTGTAAATACCGAGTAAACAGGCTGTGTCTTTTCACACGTAACAATGTATCACACATATTTTTAAGCCGAACACCAAAGCAACTTTTTTTTTACCTTTAACGGAAAGTATTTTGCGAAAAACTTTAACTTTACAGTTATTTTTCAGGCGATCGGCTAAACCTTCAGAGCTTCAAATATTTTTAGGCTATACTACGTCAAGCGGGATACCATGCTCTATTTCATTTGTGACTTCTGGAATTTTCCCCATTCGGGAAAAACAATTCGAACTTTCCTGTTTTACCGAATTTTGCCGGTGCCGAAAGCAACCAAAGTATTCAAAGATTTCAAGTAATGGTTATTTCGGCAATCACATTACTTCCTTGTCTTCCCATATGCATCATTTGAACTGCATCATACAATGTGCCTTTGAAAAAAAGATATTGTTTCATGCCCTCTGGCTCATCTGAGCAAGAAAAATAAACATTCGCCACAATGCAAGAAATTTTTGGGGAAGAAAATCCACGAGGAGAGCGTGTTTTGAACTTTAGCAAACACGTGGTAATTTTTTAACCATTTCTGTGACGGTCGAAAAAATCCTGGTTGATTTGGTGTGAAATGACCCTACAGCGAACATTGAAGAAAGAATGAGAAGTTAATTCTATTGTGATAGGAGATTTTGATGGAACGAAAGACAAACTTGATTAAAGTTGCATGTTGGGGTGGTGGGTTTATCATGATGGAGGCAAAAGGCGTAGCGTATCAAAAACAGTACAAAAGACAGACGACACATATGTTCGACGCTAACTTTCAACAACGAGTGTTTATTGCAGAATCACAGCGTACCTATATATCTTTCTCACGTTTGCATACTTCGAGCAACCTGATATCATCCCTCGCTTCCCATGCCGACGTAAGAGATGATAGCAGATCGCTCGGAGTACGTGTTCTATTGCAAGCGTGAGAGCGATATATATGTATGCTGTGATCCCACAATAAATACTATTTGTTTAAAGCTAGCGCCAAGCGTGTTTATTGTCTGTGTTCCGTTGTCCTGTTTTTGAGGAGCTACGTCTTTCGCCGCCATCACAGAAACTTCCCATATTATCTCATTTTTTTGATTGCGTTTCAGAATTTCTGGATAGCAAGAATGTTACATAGACGCGCCACACTTCTCTCACTCCCCCGAGTTATGACGGACATTTTGTAGGAAATATTTCCAATACACGCAATGTATGAGCGTTCTAGGGAATCTCACGATTGGTGTCACCTACTTCACTTGTGTTAAAATTTGCCTGCTTATCGACTTGCGGTGTGTTTGGTGTATTTGCTATGGCTTTGCTTCCCTGTAATACAGAAAATAACTTTGGGCGATAGCACTGTGGTCAACGAGGTGGTGCTTGAAATGCCTTGTTTCACTGGTATGTGTTGAAATCCAAGTGGCGCCCGTTGTGCAAAAGTTTTATATTTCTTTACGTTGTGGCAAAAATGATGCATCAGATGACGAAGTTGCCTGACAATCACAAAAGATCGGTGTTACAACATGCCCTGTACAGGGCACTAAGGACACGTTGTAGGGCGAGTACTTGCAGATCCCCAGGCGCAGGTGACAGCAGGCCTCAGGGCAACCCGAGCCTGAAGCCCCCGAAGAAGATCTTCCCCTACCTGGTAAAGGTTGCGGAAAGCAAGCGGACATACGGGGAAGTAATTTCACGTGTTTTCCATCGGAAAATTCACTTCTGGCTTGTTGAAGCGCTCGGAGGTCTGAAAGAAGCGAGGATCGCAGATTGGCAGGTAAAATTGGTGAGCAAGCCATTTGGTCAGCCAGGTTGTTTAGCGGACTCCAGCTGTGTCCCTGATGCAAGTACATGGTAATAATGAAGTGGGACGACTCGTTTAGCCTATTTATTTGTTGGTACATTTCAAATGGCTTTGTAAGTTTCTTCATTCTGCCAAAACGCCGAGGGTCCGTGAGATATTCGGTTCTGCAACGCTTTGTAAAGTACTGACACATTCAGGGGCATCACGCATACCATTGAGCACTAATATAAAAAGACGGCGTCTCCGTGACTTTGATGCGCATATACTTAATTTCAGAGTTACTAGGGCTTACTGAGTAGACCCGTCCTCCTTGTGGAATGACTGCTGCAACCGTGTGTACGAGGCAATGGCTCAGAGAGGCAGTAGTCAAAGTTGTGGACTCTGTCTACTTATATCCGCGAAGATTGCTTGTGGTGCTTGTAGTAAGATACTTGTAACACATCGGAAGGAGGTCATTCTGGGTCGTAGTTAGAGGAAACTCCTGTGACACTTCAACTTGCGGAGGAATGAAATGCTCGAATAACAGTCAATATTACCACTGTCTATCGCGTGTCTCACGTAAAATAACAAGTTGCATTTAAATTTGAGAGAGACTCACATTTTATTATTCTTCTCACGTGGCAGCAAACGCTTTGAGAATTCTTTGAGACCGCCCCGCTTTCAGGATGCCCAGGAATTTCATGATGGACCGGCATTCACAACCCCAATGAATAAACTCGCGCTACCTTAAGACTGTGTAGCAATCTATCCTGCTCAGAAAAGGTTTCAAAGGGGCCCTGAAACACGGTTTGTGCATGATGAATAAATCTTACAAAACGGGAGAGAACGATTCCATTATCATCTGGATCAAATACTGCGTAATTGCTTGCAGCGGGGAACGTATACTGCCTCTGCAAATATCAGTCATGATTTCATCCGGCTTCGCCCACTCCGTCAAACACCCGTCATTTAAACTGCACATATTGACGCCATGACGCCATCATACGTCTATTTGCTAGGTGTGTGAAACGACACGAGCAATATTAAATTTATCAATTGCCACAAGATTGTCCGCAACGGTAACAGTACTTGACGTATTAAAATTTCTAAATAGCTCTGTGTTCAGAGTTCTCACGCGAAAACTCATTTTGTACTTGCGTTAGCCGGCGACCGTCGTCTTCTCGTATTTTCCGTCTTCTCCGCAGTACAAGATCTTAGCGTCGATGAAATTTCGCTAACCGTTTCCACTTTTGAGTGCGCATTTCCTTTTGCTTATAAACTTGTGCACACATAAACTCAATTAAAAACAAGTAGACGCGATGCGCGAACGTGCAAATTGGCCTTTTTCAAACTCTACAATTTGTAAGAGACGAGCTTCAGTTGCGTTTTGCTGCAAATGAACGCTAAACAGCGACGTCGGTGTGCAGTTCTTGGCTGCGAATGCGGCCAGAGCGATGAAATTCTCTGCACCATTTACTGCATGACGAGCAGCTTCAGCAAGCCTGGTTAGGTAGCCGCCTAATAATTTAGTTCAGCCTCTCGTAGGCGCGACAAACGGAAGTAGTGGCATCAAGGTGAACATATAAAATCGATGGGCAGAACTCCCCTCACGGCGGCTGTCTACGGTAATGCGTTCAGCATTGAATCGATATAGCGACACAACATATTCTCACGATGAAAACGAGTAATCTAGGACGCGCGTAGTGCAGCGTTACTCCTCTTTCGCGATTCTCTAAGAACACTCGGCGACATC
The DNA here is from genome assembly GCF_050947875.1 of Dermacentor variabilis. Taxonomy (NCBI): domain Eukaryota; kingdom Metazoa; phylum Arthropoda; class Arachnida; order Ixodida; family Ixodidae; genus Dermacentor; species Dermacentor variabilis. Next base: position 115,364,761 of record NC_134573.1, read on the forward strand.
TCGTGGAACTTCCTCGAAGCCAGTGCCTGACCTCCGATATGCATGGTGTGTTGGTGAGTACAAACGCTGAGAAACGCGTAATGCGGCCACCGGGCTCCTCTCTCGCGTTTCATTCTGGACACGCTGTGCCATCTGTTGGCACTGCCGAGAAGTTCACCCGTGGCCTCCGAGACCAGAAGAGTCGCGTGATGGTGTCTGCGAACGCTCAGAATTCTGCCCTCGCTCTCCACACACCAAGTGGCATATTCTCAGTGTCTAAAGTTGTCGAGCTGTTATTGAAGTGCGGCAGATTCCCAGTGCATTCAAGGCGCGACTCGCTGAAGCGCTGGAGCAAAGGTGTTCACTTAAAGCGGCACATAGGGACTTGATTTGTGGCGCAGCCTGCTAAGGTGTCGAGTCGCTGTGCTTGAGGAACCCTTGGAACGCATGTGCGATTCCACCCAGCATCAAACAAAAGCACATGACCTTTTCGTCATTCTAGAGCGGTGCATTCCCAGTGGCACATACCTAGTTACCCCAGTTTGCGGCAAATAAACACATTGAAGAATAACACACAACCATTCACACATAACATGCGGCCCAAGTTGGCATAAAAAGTAGCAACAGAAAACCAGTCCATACCAAACGTAGGTGTTGCAAATGGGCGTCAGGCAGTTTCATTAAACAGTGGTGCCTACCCAGTACCGCCACTGCAGTGGCCTTTGTCTGCGTAATAGAGGATCGTTGAAAAGCGGCACTATGTACACAATGCCACGCACTCAGTGACCCAAGTTGGTCCAACGGCTGCTTTCGAATACTGTTTCAACACATTGCAGCCAGATGCGCTGCCCATTCCACCGCGCACTATCCAGTGACTCAGGTAGGCGAAAAAACGGTCTGATAGAAAGATGCATGCATACTAACATGGCCCCCTAAATATCCGTGCAGAAACCAAAGAATGACGAAGAGAACGCATTCAATCAACCAATCAATCAACATTTATTTTTGACAAAATGATATACAAGATGGGTATAAGTACTGATTCGGAGGTCCCGAAGTAACAACTGTCGGGGGGACCTCCTAACATGACATGAAAAAGGGGACAGTAGGATCGTGGCAAAGAGTGAGTCATGTCAAATATTATACAATTTCTGCATCGTCATCGGAAATAAACGGTAAGAGAGAAAAAAATCTATTAAAAATACTTTCTGCTGCAAAATATTTCTAATAGAGTGTCCTTTCGTGCGAAATGTTTAGCACGACTTCCATAAAACGTGATGCGGAATCCATTTAATGTATCTTCCCCTTAACATGAAAAAATATGCCATGTCATCACCGCCACAGTATCGTCGTAGCCGTCTTGCTGCTGCCGTTATACACAAGTTTGTTCACAAATGGAATTGTTTAACTTAAACAAACAACATTTGTTTATCAATTGACGCTATAGATTCTTGAATCATGATTGATAACCAACTACCAGAAAAAAAGTTTTACATAGCATCCATTCCTAGAATGCGTAGGATCTGCATAATTTTTATATTTATATCACACACTACTCATTCTAGGGGCATTAAAATTCTTCAAGCGTCGCGGAACATAGCAAGAAAACAGGATTCTGTTTCAGAACGTCCCAGGGTAAATAATTCTAAGCCATCCTTCGCATGGTGGGAAGTTGGGCTGACATCAGTAGAAATATAATTGCGCATAGCAAAGAAATAATCGTGTGCAGCTTTGCCTAACATGGCTGCACCGACAACCTTCTATTAACATGCGATATTTATCATTCGGGAATCTAAACGAGTAGGTGCTGCGTTCACAGGAAAGCCCGATCTGTCCGCCGTATCTCTTTGTCAGTGTTATCAAGCGCCACCGACTTCTATACTCACACATAGCCATTAAATGAGGCCACATTCCAAATTTACGCCCGTACCCTATAAATAAAAGAATGGGATGTAGTGAAGACCATGAGCTTTAATTTGCAAGCTTGTTATCGAGATATCCCGTAAAGACAGGGGCTATGCAAGCCGTATATCGATTCAAAGGCCCCGCACTTGGGACGCGGCTTGCGCCCATGGAGCTGTACCAAAAGATTTTCCAATCTTCCTTTTGTCCTTGAAACTTGAAAATTATTCATAATTACGAACGCTAATGATTTTCTCTTGAAGGAGTCTTGTTTCTTCAAAGGAAGGGCGTATTCGCATTTTCCGTTTTACAGCTGCCTGTGATCTAGTCGACTGCGCAAATTCTTGGAAACATCCTCTTTACGATGCAAGAAACTCCGGGTGGTATCCCAAGTACATGTTGTTTACCCAGATATCGGCAAAGCGCCTCTGTTTAAAGCGGTCTTTAAACGTTCTATACTTTGTTTATACGGACATATATTCTCGTCGTAGAGGATGTAGTAAGTGTCTGCTCCACAGTAGTACTTGTACTCTCTCACACAGTTTTCCTTTGGGAAAAAGAAATAGTTTTCCCAGACGTGCAGTTCGCACTTCAGGCTACCTGAAAGGAATAAGATATTGCATGTACATACATACATACATACATACATACATACATACATACATACATACATACATACATGCATGCATACATACATACATACATACATACATACATACATACATACATACATACATACATACATACATACATACATACATACATACATACATACATACATACATACATACATACATACATACATACATACATACATACATACATACATACATACATACATACATACATACATACATACATACATACATACATACATACATACAACCAAAGCAGGAACGGAAATTCAGTTCCATATATATACAGCATGTCCCACGAAACTTTAGCCAAACCTTAAAAATATAAAAATGCCACCTTGTTGGACATAACCATGCTAACATTGCTTACCGTCGTTTGGAGATACTCAGATTATTTTTGCATCCTGCCTAATTACATAATTAATCTTAATAAATTAATTAACCAACTTCTCAAGTAATAGAATAAGATAAAAAGTGCAAATGATAAAATTGTAAAGCAACACGAAAAACTTTCGATACAACTTTCTGTTGTCAATACGTGCTACGCAAGTGTTTTTCCGAGTGCGAAAGACGCCCGCGTCTACGCGCAAAATTGCACGCGACTGGCCGCTCGAGGCACTTTGCGTGTATTCGTCAGCTGCTTTCACGCTCGGAAAAACCCTTTTATTTAGTACGTACTGAGGAACTAAATGTTCTATCGGGAGTTTTTCATGTTGATCTACAATTTTGTCATTGACAATCTTCATCTAATAATAATATTCGGGTAGTTGATTATTATTTAGATTACTTATGTAATTAGGCGGAACACAAAAAATAATATATCTCCAAGCGATGGCAAGCAAGATTATCTTGGTTTTGTCCAGCAACATGCAACATGTATATTTATAATGTTTGGCTAAATTCACGTGGGACGCCAATGGCATTTTCGACAGCTCACCAAAATTTCTTTACAAAAAGATGAATCCATGTTTAGTCAATGACAGCCACCGATCGAGAAATATAAAGGGATTGAGATAATAAAATACTTTATGCGTTCCGCTTTCCTTTGCACCTGAAGTACATCCAAAGTACCACGTGATATAGGTGACCTGCTTCCTTTAAATCGAGGGGTCGCACAAAACTCTCCCATTTATTGAAAGTGTGACTGATCTACAGCGTTGCTCCTGGAAGAGGAGGGGGAATGGGCCAGTGATGCTAAGTACTAGAAAGACGTTTTGAACACATTAGTTATGCGTGTTTACTCGGGTTCTCCTAACGCATTTAAATGCATAAAAACGCGTACGGAACGCTCAATCACGTACAACGACCTGAACTTGGTGGTTGATCAATCTACTGTCTCTGTGCACGGTGAGTCAAAAATCCAAGCTCTACAAAGTCCTTCTCTCGGATGTTTGCATATTTTGCAAAACAAGATCAATTGATATTTCATTTCTAAATAAAGGCCACGGTGTACACATATAAGCGCTAATTTCAACACCTAAGTATCCAGTATGCTTTTGCATTTTATCAACGATGTTGATTAGGCACAATATTGATTGGGCTACCAACAGATGTCCTGTCTGTGACAACTAAATTTTCTTTGAAACTTCCACTTGAACAAAAGAAATAATGAACATTGCTTATTTAGCCATGATTCTTAAATGCTTCTGCACTCCGGGTGTAAGTAAATGCAACTATTAATCCTTTTTTGCATCTTCTGCGTGAAAATTCATATCGAAAGTTCTCTCACCATATATATGTGAGAGGCCTTGCATATTGTAGCACTCTTCAGTGAAGCACACTAAACACACTGGTTTATTGTGGTCGAACTTTTGCCCGGAAGCTCAATATTAAGCATTCACACACTTTAAAAGAAGAGTTAACAGGAGCCTATTCCACAGTCAACCGCGCCTCTCCGCCCAACGCACTTTTCACGCACCCCGAAAGCCAAGAGCCACGCCGTGGCTTCTCATTGGACGGCAGACTCGGGCGCTGCCGTGAGCGCGTGCACGGGAGACATGCGCTGTATCGCCATGCGTGAGGCGTTGCTGGCGCTCTTCTAATGGCGATGCGACGAGTAATGGGTTTTAGCGATGAGGCGCTTAGAAAGGTACCTCACAAGAGTGCTCGTAACTGGCACGTGGAGAGCTCTCTGCGGCATTAGTCCCCCTCCGAAAACGCATCCTCCCGATGCGTATGAAACAAATTTGTCTATATATGTGTTTTCATTGCCTGTCGTAGTAAGGCTTCATGCGGACTACGTGTACGACCTCCGCATGGATGTGCCGCTTTGATCGCTCTTGTTCATGAGGGATGACTTCGTAATTCAGGTCACCTACTCGGCGAATAACTTCGTAAGGTCCAAAGTATCGGTGAAGAAGTTTTTCACATAGTCCGCGACGACGCACTGGTGTCTATACCCGCACTTTGTCACCCGGGTGTTACTGAACTTCTCTGCGGCGCAGGTTGTAGTCGCTTGCGTCCCTACGTTGTTGCTGGCGGATACGGAACCGTGCCAACTGCCGGGCTTCTTCAGCTCGTGGTAGGAAGTCGTCGACATCGTACGGGTTGTTGTTGTCATCATCTACCGGCAACATAGCATCCAGTGTGGTTGTTACTGTGCGGCCATAAACCAGTTGAAATGGAGTGACCTGGGTTGTCTCCTGTACTGCCACATTATAGGCGAAAATGGCGTAAGGCAAGATTGCGTCCCATGTCTTATGTTCGAGGTCGACATACATGGACAGCATATCGCCCAGGCTTCGGCTTAAACGTTCCGTCAGGCCGTTTGTTTGGGGACGGTATGCAGTGCTTTTTCTGTGACACGTGTGAGTCATCTTCATCAAACATTGCATCAAATCAGCAGTGAAGGCCGCTCCTCCTTCGGTTATCACGGCCATTGGTGCACCATGTCGCAGTACTATGTTACAAACGAAGACATTTGCAACTTCAACTGCCGTTCCTCGCTCAAGGCAGCCAGTTTCAGCATATCGTGTTAAATAGTCCGTGCTACTACGATCCATCTCTTCCCTGACGATGATGTTGGGAACGGGCCAAGAATATCCATTCCAACTTGTTGAAATGGAGTCTTTGGTGGATCTATGGGTTGAAGAAGGCCGGCAGGTTTCACGGGTGGTGTTTTGCGCCATTGACATTCGCGACATGTCTTCACGTAATGCTGCACCTACGCTAACAATTTAGGCCAAAAGTATCTTAGACGAATTCTGGCGAACATCCGGTTTACACCTAAGTGACCCGACGATGGTTCATCATGGCAAGCTTCCAAAATTTCTGGTCGCATGGCTGACGGTACAACGAGTAAGCATTCTTCCTGGTTGCGTTCACGGTTTCTCTTGCAGAGCGCATTATCTCGGAGGCAAAATGATGATAAACCTCTCATAAACATACGTGGGACTTGGACGTCGGATCCTTCGAGGTGATTGATGAGTGGGAGCAATTCTGTGTCGCCCCGTTGACGCTCGGCGATTTCCGAAGCTGTCATCGCTGTAAGAAACGGGAAATCTTCTTCTTCTGAAGGAGTGGACTCCACTGGTGCGCGAGAGAAGCAGTCAGCATTGTTATGTTTTCTTCCAGACCTGTACACGACAGTAATCTCGTATTCTTGGAGCCTGAGGCTCCACCTCGCAAGTCCTCCAGATGAGTCTTCGAGGTTTGCCGGCCAGCAATGAGAATGGTGATCGCTGACTGCACGGAACGGCCTGCTGTAAAGGTATGGTCGGAACTTGCTGATGGCCCATATGACAGCCAAACACAACTTTTCTGTCGCAGAGTAATTTGTTTCAGCTTTCGAGAGACTGCGGCTAGCATACGCTATGTTTTTCTCTTCCCCATTTTGCCACTCAACTAAAACCGCGCCGAGACAGAGATTGCTTGCCTCTGTGTGGACTTCTGTGTCCGCTATCTCGTCGAAGTGGGCGAGGATCGCTGGGGCATGAAATCGTTCCTTGAATTCATTGAACGCAACCTCTTGTTCAGTATGTCACATGAAGGGCACGTCTTCTTTAGTATGTTTCGTCAGAGGTTCGGCAATTTTCGAGAAGTTTTATACAAATCGTCTGTAATAAGCGCTTTAGTCCCAAAAATTGCCGTACCGTATTCTTGTTTGTAGGCTTTGGAAATCGTGCAACGGCAGCAGTCTTGTCGAGATCCGGACCAGTACCTTGCGCGCTAATTACGTGACCCAGGAAACAAAGTTCTTGGAATCCAAACTGGCACTTTTCCGGTTTGATGGTTAGACTTGCCGAGCGGATGGCTTGAAGCACTAAACGCAGCCTCTGGACATGCTGGTCGAATGTTGCGGAAAATACCACTACGTCGTCTAGGTACGTCTACGTCGTCTGGCATGACTGCCATTAAGACCCGAGAGGACACTGTCCATCATGCGCTGGAATGTTGCCGGCGCACAGCAGAGGCCGAATGGAAGCGCTTTCAATTCATACAGGCCGTCTGGGATTACGAAAGCAGTTTTTTCACGGTCTCTTTCGTCTACTTCAATTTACCAATATACGCTCTTGAGATCTAATGAAGAGAAAAATTTTGCATGTCGTAGGCGATCCAACGTGTCATCAATGCGGAGAAGGGGGTATACATCCCGCCTGGTCACACTGTTCCATTTCCGGTAATCAACACAGAATCTCAATGTAATCTCCTTCTTTGTCACAAGGACTACGGGCAACGCCCACGGGTTGTTTGGTGGCTGAATGACATCACCCTCAAGCATCTCTTGCACCTGACTCTTTATGACCTCTCGTTCAACCGTTGACACACGGTACGGATGTTGGTATACTGGCCTGGTCGCTTCGTCTGTTATTATACGGTGTTTAACAATTGGTGTGCTCTGTACCTATGACGAGGTGGAGAAACATTCAGCGAATTCATTTATAAGGTCCTCCATCATTTTTTTCTGGGCTGGCGACAGACTTTGGTTGATCGCAACTGATGTTATGGCGTCATGCATAGTTTGGACAGTAGGCGGCATTGACGCTAAGCTACATACATCTGGGACCGCAGTAGCGCTGTGCAGGAAGGCGATGGCTGTGTTCTTTGCGACGTGCTGAAATTCACTTCCCAAGTTCGTCAGCAATACATCAGCACATCCATCGCGTAGTTGAAAAATTCCTCGTGCTACGCAAATACCTCTTTTCAACAGTAGCTCGACGTTGGCGTCCGCTATACCTTCCGAGTGGTCGAGTGCTTCGTTTCTTACGCGAACCAGCATGCTGCATCGTGGTGGCACGGTTATGTCATTGTCGGTAACCCGCAAGGCAACGTGTTCTATCTCCTCCGACTATTGCGTGTCTATAGCCTGCTTCGTAGAAAATGACACGCTAGAATTCTGCAGGTTGATTATGGCAGCATTTGTTAGGAGAAAGTCCAGTTCGAGTTATGTTCTGTTAGCACGACAAAATCAGTGACGTAAGAAAAACCGCGAATTCCGACTCTCGCTGCACATCTACCCAGGGATGTAATGAGGTGCCCACCAGCCGTACGTATCTGGGGTCCACTCCACGGCATCAAACCTTTTTCCAATTCCTTGGTGAGTGCATATCTTACGACGGAATAATCTGCACCTGTGTCAACTAATGCACTCAATTCATGACCGTCTATTGTAATGCGCAAGTCTGAAGAAATTCTCTGTTCACTTATCTTATTCATCCGCTTCTGTTCGTCGCGGCTGCTCGGTAAACTTGACGGAGGATCTTGGCTTTTTCGAACGTCAGCGGCCTCGCCTCCACAGGTCGCTCACTTCAGTTTTCTGGACGTGGGCTCAGTGAACGACGCCTTGGTGAAATCGAGGATGGCCATGGACTTGGTGATCGGTAGCGTGCAGACGTTGGTGATCGTGACTGGTGTAGGTATCTAGCAGCCGGACCATGTTGTCTGGTCAAGTAGTCCTGAGTTTCGATGGGTCTTTCGCCATTACGGGGACAAGGCGCATTTATCGTAAAGCCGCTAAGACCTGCTCTGCGATATGGGCGCATTCTGTAAGGGTGTCCAGCTTCCCCGCAGTGGAAACAGAGTGGCGTCCGGTCGGGTGCACGCCACACGTCACTTTTTCGTGACCTCAGCTCTGCTAGAAGGCGTCCACTGCGCAGAGACGGCTGGCGGCTGCTGCGGGTCGCGAATGGAGAACTATGCCCGGTCAGTTGACATAACACATCATCGTACGTTGGCACGCGACGTACTGGTGGTGGTTGGTGATGATGAACAAGCGGTTCCTCACGTCCTGGCTGCAGAATGGCGTGGCGAACTTCATCTCGAATGACGGCGGCGAGAGTTGAAACTGTCCGCGTGACTTCCGGTAGCTGCAGCTTTCGAAGCTCCTCCTTTACGATTGATGTTACTTCGGTGTTACTGCCTGGGCCTGCTGACAGGATATCGGCCGGTGCGCTGGTGACATTGGTGACATCATTGGTGATTGTAGTGATGGGGACACTCTCCAGCGCCTTCTCTATGGTCGTCGCTTCGGTGCGAAACTCAGCAACACTGTGTGGTGGGTTGCGGACGAGTCCTGCAAACTGCTCCTGCTTAACGCCCTGCATCAGATGACGTAATTATTTCTCTTCGTTCATGTCTGGACCAGCGCGCGTGAGGAGACGGGACATGCCCTCGATATACATGCCGACACTCTCGTTAGTGCGCTGGTTTCTGGCTTGTAGAGTGTGCTCTGCCTTCTCTCGCCGATCGGCACTGGCATACGCGGCAAGCAGCTGTCGCCGAAATTCTTCCCATGAAGATAGCGTCGCTTCATGATTGACGTACCACGTCCTCGCTGACTCTTCTAACGCGAAGTACACGTTGCGAAGCTTCCGTGTCTCTAAGTGCTCTAACCAGTCCTCCACATCTTCGAACGCATCGCCGTGGAAGGACTCGGGCGTGCTTGGTGGGTACACGATGAGCTGGGACGATGCCACTGCGCTGGTCATGGTTGCACCGTCGCTGGGAACTGTTGCCTGCACTGCTGCAGCAACAGGACGTGGTCCGAACTCGGGTGGGTCTCCTCGGATGCGGCGGGTTGTGCGCTGGTGTACTGGAGTGAGTTCCCTGAGTTCCAATCGCTGAGGGTCGGGGCTCCGTTCTCTTACGAACTCGGGACTTCCAATCATACCCCGCACCTCCACCAGAAACGTAGCACTCTTCAATGAAGCACACGAAACACACTGGTTTATTGTGGGCGAACTTGTGCCCGGAAACTCAATATTAAGCATTCACACACTTTAAAAGAAGAGTTAAGAGGATCCTATTACACAGCAAACCGCGTCTCTCCACCGAACGCTCTTTTCACGCGCCCCGAAGGCCAAGAGCCACGCCGTGGCTTCTCATTGGACGGCAGACTCGGGCGCTGCCGTGAGCGCGTGCACTGGAGACACGCGCTGTATCACCATGCGCGAGACGTTGCTGGCGCTCTTCTAATGGCGATGCGACGAGTAATGGGTTTTAGCGATGAGGCGATTGGAAAGGTACTTCACGAGAGTGCTCGTAACTGGCATGTGGAGAGCTCTCTGCGGCAATGTTACATTCCACCTTGTTTGAAATCATATTCTAGATTAGCTCCAAAGCGGGTGCATGCGAAAATGCATGAAACTACATTATGTATATCATTGCAATTTTACATGTATCAAAAGTAACAACGCCTTGGTCTAGATTATTATTTCGTCCCAGACAACAATAAGCTCCGTGAGGTACACTATGAATACCACGAGCTCAGAGAAAATTTTGCGTATTATATATGCATGCCAAGGTGCAAAAGGATACTACTATTAATACACATAAGCAAAATTTTTTCGACAATAAATATGAAACGGTTACGTTCCTCACGCATATGTGGATGTTGCTTTCCGCATATAGCTCTGTTGTTTAAAGAAAAAGAGGGTCTTTGAGGTTCGCAACAAAGGCGCCCGTAAGAAGATCCAGCTTATAAAACAGTAATGTCCCCGTAATATCCTTGGGTTTAAGAAGATGCATAGTTCTTACATGGGCCATCAGAAAATGTAATCACGGCGCACTTGCCCTCCGGGTCATAGTAGTCAAAATAATACATTCTTCCATTGTCGTCATGCTGGCCACCTAGAAAGAAAAACCGATTTCACGTATTCTCCGAGCGTTTGCTGGTCAATACAACTATTCTGCCACATCAACATAACAGTAGAACAGACAGAAGGAGTGCAAGATGATATAGTTAAGTCTTCGAAGAGCTCCTTGATTTGTTTCCGCAGTGTAGCATAAGTAAAGTCGGAGGATCAATAAATTAAGGAGCCACACGACGACAGTTAGCAAAGGCCTCCCCTCAATGTGCCAAGGTAGCTTTCCACTTACTACACTGCAATGCAAAAGTGGAGCAATTTACCGAAGGCGTTACAGCTTTAGATTCAAAACATTAGGACTTTGGAGTGCTGTGAGGAGACTTCCTGCTAGGCTCAGGCAAAGCAAGAAAAGTAGCCTAACCCAAGTCATCTAAATGGTGATAGCGCTATATTCTCTAATATACACGCGAATTTCGGCTCGAACGTCTGCTTCAACCAGAACCATGAAATCGTAGCATTTTTTCTTTTTTGATTTGTGTATCTTTAGATAAACGCTTCATAATACAGGCATATGAATGAGATACACACTGGTAAAAATATGTACGGTATTTTTACAATCATTTTCTTACGACTGACCTACTGGGGTTGTTTATTGGCTGTGGTGTTGATCTGCTAAGCATGAGGTCGCGGGATCGAATGCCGGTGAGGGCGGCCGCATTTCTATGGGGGCGAAACGCGAGAACAGCTGTCTACTTAGAATTAGATGCACTTCGAAAAACCCGAGGTAGTATACATTATTCTAGTGTACCCCCTACGGTGTGCCTCATAATCAGATCGTGGTTTTACCGCGTAAAACCATATAATTTTATTTTTACATTCCTCCAGCTCGTCAAGCATAGTCACCCAGTGTGATGGTTCAGGTTGGGGTCTTAGAATACCCCTAAGTTGCATAACACGTTACCCTGGAGTTTTATCGCATAAACGTAACATTAACGTGTGATTTACGAATACGCATTCGCATATTACATAAACCGGGAAGGCTCAGGTTCGTTATGAGATAATATAGTATGCTACCTGCTGCATCTATTAGCGGGAACCCTATTCCACAAGGGTCTAAATAATGGCGGTTCTTACAGTGTACTGGAGCTAGTGCCAATGAAATACTTCATCCTAGCCATCTAAAAACAAATGTACATCCGCACTTACGCATATTTCGTGCAGCAACAACAATTAGCACTTTCAGATGATATCTGCGTGTTGATTATTAAGATTACCATACCGTCGCACATATCCACAGGGAGGGATAGGCCAAGACGCGTGTAAGCGTCTTTATTATGATGAGGATTCTCATACTATGGCCTATACCGCCCTACAGGGGGTCGGTCATAAAGCGAGAAGTGCATATGGGGCTACGCCTACTAGCTTTAAGATAATCGACGCCTGTTGATGATGATTACAATGTTGATGTTTGTCACACATTGGCACATACTCACAAAGAAGAGTTGGCCAAGAAGCAGGCGGTAAAATGGCACGTACACACAACGGGGGACTGGCCAAAAAGCGGCCGGTATATTTAAAATAAATAAGAAAAAATGAATAAGCACAAGCCGATATGAAAATATGTCACATTGCTTAGGACGGGTATACGCGCGAGCACATGTGCACTCAAGTTTCTGTTACGCATACGACGCGACAATAAAATGCGCAAGTTTCTGGATTTTAATAACATCATCTCAATAACCTCGTTTTACATAGATCTCGATGTGCGTTGGGTCTGTCTAAATAAAAAAAAACAGAGAGAGTGAATCTCAGAATATAGGTAGCCTCCAGGCAACATGCCTTGCAAGGAGGAACGGTGGCGTAAGACAGATTCATTAAAACGTCCCCTGTTCAACTGAGTTCTGGAGTTTTAAGTGCCAAAACCATGATTTAGTTATGAGGCATGAACGTAGTGGGGGCTCCGCATAGCACGGGCGATCAATGCACAGAACATGGGCGTTATTGCATTTCGTCTCCATCGAAATGCGGCCGCCAGCACAACACATAGCCTCTAAGCCACCGCGACGGGTACTGTTAAATTAAGCACGCAACCGTTTGAATACTTTAAACAATATCTAAGCACCACTTGTACTTTGTATTATATGTTTCTTGGACATATATTACACAAATACTAAAAGCGAAAAATTTGGTGACCATCAATAAGAATGGCTGCTCCCTACCTACGCTAAATCCGGGCGCTAGTATTTTTAGCGCATGTGCCTGTCTCTAATATCTTCTCTTTCCTTTGCATTTGTGAAAGTTACTTCTCTTGTCATAGTTTCCACGTACACGGGCTCTATACAATGCATCTTTATAAGATAGCATTGTATCCTGCCGATTCTTCCTTTTGTTTATGACGTGCTCGCGCAAGAGGCAGCTGCCGTTCGCAGTTGCACAAAAATCTTGCTATGAGTGAAAAAAAAAATCATCAACGTTTACGAACGCGAAATTCGAGCGTAGCTGTATACGTGTTTTCATTTCCCGACATATTGGCTGGCGCGGATAACCTGTCTCGTGCGGCACGTTTCAAACGGAGCGAGGAGCGGCGTGACTGCTTAGTTAATTGGTAGATCGCGAGAGGCAGTGCGTGGTTGACGTGCGGGCACGATTCACAGCAGGCGCCGCAGACAGACCTCCGCTCGGTCAGCGCTATGTCTCCATATATGCTATCGGTCGACGCACTCGCCGCATGCCATCGGGGCACATATGACTGCGCGCTACTCTGGCGCCATCTCGTAGCGGTCGTCGCCGCAGAGGCCGTCTTGCGCTGCACTACGCTTTTCTTCTCCCCCTTTCGCCATACTCTTCCTCCGCTTTCCTCCTCGCGCTTTCATCGCTATGGCTGCTTTTCATCCCCCGCTCAGCTCCGCGTTAGCTCTGGGATCTTTCGCTGTGCTCGATCCCTCGGTATCGAGGGGCGCCGAGACACGCCGACGCTCAACGCAGCAACGCGTGCCTCCTAAAAGCTGTGCTCTACTGTGGGAGCTGTAATGTACCTAGGAAGAGCGAAGTCTTACTGAAATATACGTCTTTGCACCACTCGTCTAGCTTGCGAATTCAGCGTCGATGAGGAAGCGCAATCGAATAATCTCGGCAGTTTTATCTAATTATAAAATAACACGTGACTCCTCCACGAAAGAAAAAACGAAAGAAAGAACAGCAAGGTCTTTGTTCAGCCAACAAACCTTTTTACTTCATCTGACGCCTTTTGCTTCCAAAACTGGAAACGACTCCAGGTTTCATTCCCTGAGCAGCTCCCTAACATGTGAATCTTTTAGCAATCTGCCTTATTTTATTGTGCGGCACAAAATTATTCAAAGACAAAAAACTTGCTCGCCGTTTACTGAAAAGTATTGCCTTAGACAAGTGATCCTACCGACTAACAGCTTTTACCTACAAAACAACACTTAGTGCCGTGCTTTCTGCTTTCGCTCTTGGTCTAAAGTTGGAGCCGCCTAGGAATTTTCTGCTATGCAATAAAACTGCTGCAAGTAATTTACGTATAAATGACTTACAATATAATCATCGTTATGTTTCTGCTGGCCTAATTTTGCATATGTTCATAAAGAACATCTGAAGAAAGGTCAAATGGGGTGCTTCTGCTATTTTCTCATTGGCATAAGATGATAAATGTCTGCGCCAGTGCTAAGTTTGGTTTCGTGCCGGTTATTATAAAAACATGTCTCCTGTTAGGAATCATAACAGGCGTATTTTTGCATACTGATTGTCATGGCTTGTCACCCGCTCACCATCGGCGCGAAGTCGTCGACGGGGTATACAAGCCGGCTGGTCGTTCCGTACTCAAGCGAACATAGCGAAAGAGTCAGAGTCGGGAGAAAGAGTGAAAAAAAAAATATTTATCGACTGACAATGACCCAAAGATTAAAAGAAACACAAAAAACACAAGAACACTAACACATGTGCATGCACTTAACCTAGATCTACGATGAATACAAAAAAAAATACAATGAACAGTTAACAATAAATATAGAAATTAACACTACACAAAACACACTTAACGGTGGTCAACTAGAGTTCAAAAGAAAACAAATGATGGCGTACGCATGGCTCGGCAGCAGCAGCAAGTCCATAAAGCGTGAAGTGGACGGCAGAGCTTTCCCGAAGAACGCTGGCCAGCCGATCTTGTTGCGGTGGATGCGATTGCTGGGCTGTATGTCCGGGGAGTCTAGGGGTCCTACAACGTAAAACTATTCCAATATGTTTTTATTCCAATCTCCTGACATCAAATTTCCGTGACCGGCGACACAAGCATCGGGCGGTCATCCGCAAGGTTGCCTGAACAGGCCAATAACACGCCCTCCTTGTTCGTAGGAGGTCACTTTTGTTTGCTTGAAAAACGAATAACATTGCCTATACTGAGCGTCTTGTCTTATCTAATTGGCTGACAAGAGGCGAGCATCACGCTCAAGTAGAGCGGGATTCGATGGGGCTGAGCCACTGCACTGAATATCGATAATTGGATGAGGAGGGTGGTGCGGGCGTTTGCGATTGGTCCGCTTTCCCTTACTTAACTGACGGTGGCTGGTCGAAAATCGCGCCGGCACGCAACGGAAGCTTAAGAATGACGCTAAAACGGATCCTAAGCAAAGAAGAGTTGGCGGAACGAGGCCTTAAACGTGCCGAAAGTTCTCTAAAACGTTACAGGGCCACGCAAAAAGTTTTATTACTTATTATACACAAATAAACCCATGCGCTCCGGCAGGTGCGAATAGCCAGTGCCTTAGCGTTCGGCGGCAGCCATCTTTTATTGCTTTCGGAACGGGGCAGCCTGCGGCTATTCAGAAGAAAGTTCAGTTTGGTTCGGCATATTAATGCACCTTTAACGCGTACACGTCACTTTGACGCGGTGAGTCCTTGCGGTTTTGTGAGGTCGCGTGACAGGCAAATGAAGTGGCTCCAACCCGAAAACTTTTGACCAATAGCCGAGGGCTAATGGCGAAAAGGCTTCGAATCTAAAATAACGACTTTCATTTGTTCGGTCAAATCCTGCATAATCTGTGTGTACACGTCATATGAGATGGGGAGCTATCGCAGTTTTCATGACGTCACGTGACAGACAGGTGAAGTGGGGGTGCCCCCCAGAAAACAGTTTTTAGCAGTCACAGAGGGCTGATTGCAGAATTGGATTTTAAAAGATCGGAATAGTTTCATGATATAGCGTCCTAGGTCTGACGTCTTCCCTCGAGCAGGTTGAGCTAACTTGAGGGGAACTACCATGAGCTTCGTTGCAGACGTTGGTTTGTCGCCTCTTACGTCAACTAGCCCCTCGCATTTCAGACGCGGCTAGGCGGCCCAGGCGTTGCTGGACTGAACCAGCCCCTTGACGTTTATCAGCAGATTGTAGGCTCAGCTTCTAGACTCTACACTACCTATATATATATAGCTCGGTCTAAAACCTGCGCTTAAATAACGTCTCCTTTGCCTTGTGCCCTCAGTTGGAGGACGGCAGATATTGGTGACGATACAATAAAGTTCACCCAATACTATACTGCTCCTCCCAAGGTCTTGACCACGCCCCTTTTCATTAGGGGCGAGGGAAGGGGTGCTTCCCCCCCCCCCCCCGGATGATAGAGTTCGCGCACTCGTATTGTACCACACGCACATTCCTGAGTCCGTGCCGGGCCTTCATTGTCCGTTCATAAACATGGGAGAAACAACGGCTGCCGGCCATATGGCGCTGCCGGCACACATGCACTCGCAGCGATTCGTGGAAACCTGACTGTACAGAGACACCACATACACTGTCAGCACTTCGTGGAAACAGGATCGCACAGCCACACCATACTTCGTAGTATTCGCACCCTCGCCTTGTTAGTAAGCTTCTCAATGCACGCGCGGGGCAGCGAATACAGAGGGGTTCCTACGGAAAGCTCTCGGGGCGTCACGGTCGCGCCGACTACAAAAAGACAATAATCCCTAAACCTGCTTTAGACCCTATACGGCCGCTTGCCCCAGTGATTGGCAATAACCGTCTTGTTCGTCGGTTCCTATTACTATGACCCATTGGCGCCCGTTCATCAGCGTTTCACCGAATCGAATAATGCCGCACCGTGACACTGATGCACGGAGGCTAAAACGGACAGCTTGTTACTTAGATTAACATCAGCGATATCAACAAAGGTCCGATGTATCCCATATATTAAAGCAATGAATTCACGAAAAATACCGCAGTCTAAGCTAGTCCCCTACGCAACCTATATAATAATGATAGCTTTATAAGTAAAACTTGCGTTTATCAACTTTCCGTTAGAGGCTCCATAATTTAAGAAGTAATCCAGCGAAAAAATATAAAAGGAAAAGTAACGTATCTCTCAATACAGCAAAATTTCTTTCTTCTAGTGATATACAAGGTTCCGCGCATCACGCAAAATAAAGCCGAAGACCGTCGAGAGACATGTCCCGAGCAATGGCTACGAGATAGCGTCTTGGTAATGAATCTGGTATTCTCTTCCTTTTATTGCGAAAACAATCATATGGACATTCCAGGCGCATTTTTGCCGTCGCCGTCGCCATCGCCTTGATGTTTGGTATAAAGTTCAAGGGCGAATAACATCGTCGCCCTGCGTCGTATGCTGCATGTCCTAGTGAAAGCACGCGACGAACGCTGACGATTGCGGCTCAATCTGGCAGACGCGAAGGAAGGAAGCGGAGAGAAAACGCGCTGTCTTCAGTAGTGGGAGAGGCCGTCCTTGGATAGGAGGGAGGGAAGGGCGACGTGTTGTGCTCCAGCAGCAGCTGCGCATTTCGCGACCGGGCGCAAGGGGAACTGACGATCGCGGCTCAATCTCGCGCAATATGGAGGAAAGCATGGGGGAAAGCCGGGAGGCAGTGCGGTAGGGAGCGTGGGGGGGTTCGACTGTGCCAGCAAGTGCGTGGCAGGGCCGGTTGCGGTCGCGCGTGCCGTATCTTTAGAGGCATATTGCAGACGGCTCATACTTATGTGCGCGCTGTGTTCCCGCCGCTCTTGCGATGAAGCGATACACCAGGGTTGCCAGGTTTGGTGATTTCTCGCTAAATTGGCTACTTATAGAGGCTGTTGGCGACCAAAAATCGTGGTCGGCGACGTGGCTGCATCAAGCCTACTTTTGGTGGTGGTAATTCGTACAGGTAGTGTCCGAATCAGACTCGCCCCGACGGATGTAAGGAAGTAACCAATCTTAAAGGCAAGGCTTTCGAGCCCTTCGCCGGAAAGAAGCAATAAATGGTGCCCTAA
The DNA here is from genome assembly GCF_050947875.1 of Dermacentor variabilis. Lineage (NCBI taxonomy): Eukaryota > Metazoa > Arthropoda > Arachnida > Ixodida > Ixodidae > Dermacentor > Dermacentor variabilis. The sequence continues at coordinate 115,382,574 of NC_134573.1, forward strand.
GTCACCCCCAGCGACAGCGAAGCCTGTAGAGAATCTCGAGGACCATCGTTCTTGGCGCCAGAAACGATTGAAACAACCCAAAATGCGTCACGGTAGCCATGTCTTTACAGGTGCCAATGTCTATGTGACTACGCGACAGCGTAGCAGATACAGTAGAACGTGTGTGATATCGTACGTTTCTCACGTGAACATTTATAGTCATAGTGGTCAACGCTTAAAGTTAAGTCATAAGCGAGCTTATTGTACTGATACTGGCGACACTGCTTCGGCTATGAGAAAGCAGGCACGTGTGCGGCCGAAATTATCCCAGAACATCAACTGGTCATTATGGGAAATTGTGTGATATAATAACAAGTGATAACATTTGTTCTGTTTTTTTTTCATCAGTGTTGCAGGAAACTACAGGTCCTTATGGCCTTTTTCTTCTTTATTTTCGCATCAAAAATTGCCAAGTCTTGGTCTGTCACACCACGTCTACTTTTTTGGCTACCAATTAAAGCTTTTGCCGCAGTTGGCGACTTTCATGGCTACTTTCTGCAGCTAAATTTTCGGCTCTTTTTTCTGCCGAAGACCTGGCGAGCCTGCGGTAGGCCGCACGAAGGCGCACTTCGCTCGCTACTGCTGCCGTGCTTGCTCACACCAGGGGCGCTATAACGTAAAACTATTCCAAACTTTGCCATTCCAATTCTGCATTCAGCTCACCGCAATTGGTCAAAAACTTTTTGGACTCCCCCCCCCCACCCCCCCGCCCTTCACCTGTCTCACGCGACGTCACGAAAACCGTGATAGCTCCCCGTCTGATATGACGCGTACACACCGATTATGCATAATTTTACCGAACAAAACAAAAATAGTTATTTTTGATTCGACGCCTTTTTGTCATTAGCCCTCGGCTATTGCTCAAAAGCTTTCGGGCTGCACCCACTTCACCTGCCTCTCACGGACGTCACAAAACCGCAAACACTTACCGTGTCAACGTGACGCATACGCGTTAAAGATGCATTAATATGCCGAACAAATCTGAATTTTCTTCGGAATAGTCGCAGGCTGCCCCGTTCCGAAAGGAATAAAAGATCGCTGTAGCCGATCGCTCCTGACTTGGCTACTCGCGCCTGCTGGAGAGCATGGGTATATATGCGTGTAATAAAACTTCTTGCGTTGCCGTGTAAAGTTTTCGAGAACTTTCGGCACGTTTACGACCTCGTTCTGCCAACTATTCTTTGCTGAGGATCCATTTTAGCGTCATTCTTAAAATTCCGTTGCATGCCGCCGCGATTGTCGACGAGCCACCGCAAGCTAAGTAAGAGAAAGCGGACCAATCGCAGACGCCGGCGCCACCCTCTTCATCCTGTTATCAATATTGAGTGCAGTGGCTTCGCCCCATCGTATGCCTATCCACTTGAGAATGCTCGTCGTCTCTTGCGAGCCAATTAGATAAGACAAACCGCTCAGTGCAGGCAACGTTATTCGTTTTTCAAGCAAACAATAGTGACCTCCTATGAACAAGGGGAGCATTTGATTGGTTTGTTCAGACAACCCCGCGAGTGACCGCCAGATGCTTGCGTCGGCGGTTAAGCAAATTTGGGGTGCGATCTTGTACGCTTTCCAAAATAGAACGGAGGCGGTCCGTTCTTTACATCGCGAAATAGGCGGTCCGTGCCATTGCTTTCGTCCGATAGCCGACGACACGGAATGATTGACAGCACATATCACCGCACAATTGACGTTATGGCATTCGTAACGGTTCAAATTGACCAATCGTGTGCGGCTCGGTGGAATAGACCGCCTCCATTCTATTTTGGAACGCGTACAAGATCGCACCCTTGACGTTAGGAGATTGGAATAAAAAAACATTGGAAAGTTTTACGTTATACGGCCCCAGCGTTTTGACAGTGAGTCCCCGCAGTCACTGAGCGCGATGTGTTCATGTCTGTTTGGGTGCGTTGACACCATGCTTGTTAATTCAGTTAGTAAGCAAATGTTTCCAAGTTAATACGATCGATAAAACTGCTATCCTTACATCGTATAGCTGTCAACTAATTTGTTATCGCAATCGATGCTTCGCCTTTTATTGCTGCGACTTTTTTTTGATAAAAGATGCATTATGTTTACTTTTCAAACATCCGAATGGCTGTGAAATATTCCGATCCTTACTATTACAAATTATTTTTAGGAATTTTCATTTCCCGCCTCACCAATTCATACATTGCCTCAGGAAATCAGGAAATTCCGTGCCTCTCGGGCCAGAATAACTGAGGCGAACACTGCGCCTTAACTTTTCTTCTTTGTTAGTTAACATCGTGTGAAGGAGGCAGACAATGCTGCCACAGAAAGTATGTAGCAAATGATTGTTAGGTTCCGCTCAAATGTTGAAAAAAAAGACTGATGGTGGACGAAATAAAACTTGAACAGGTGGAAGCCGAACCTGCCTGTTTTACTATGCAGCGTCTGCGTGTGATGCGGAATACGTGCTTTGATATTTTTTTTTTCACTCTGATTTCCCGCTTTTCTTTGTTACTTGTACGTTTCATTCAAACATGACAGTTTCTTTCCTTTGCACTTTCTCCATATATTTGTAACTCAAATGACAGATTTTTTCTTCGGCAAATTGTTTATCTGAAACCCTGTCCTGCTCACAAGATGATATTCGATGTGGCGAGACACACGTCTGGATTAATTGTTATTAAGTTAATCCAGGGGCAAGCACAGGACACCGTGAATGTCCTCATAAATGCAGTAGCCTTACCATGTGTCACGTAATCACTAATTTATTTCTCCTTACCTTCTTTTCTTGTCGCCCACATGGTAGGAGAAACGTCCAAACCTGGCTCTTTTGACAGTCGCATATAAACTGGGTAACCAATGCCCACACCTGCCCTACACCGATGGAAAATAGGGTAGTACCAAATACCGAGAACATTGAAGACGCTACGAGAAGCTACATCTGCACAGCTATTTAAAACGGACATTTACTTCAAAGCAGGGAAATACCCATAGACAGTTTACATCTTACAGGGCGCTGATGTGAACTATTGCTAACGTTATTGTTTAACGTCGTAACAATTTTACAGCGAATCTGTCTAGCTCTAGCACCGGTATGCATCTCCCGCCCACCGCACGCTCTCCCAGAGAGGATACCCTGGGCGGCTTGCATCCGTGTCGTGGAGGGAATGCGCGCGCAGCCGACCAGATCGGGGAGCGGGAAAGAGTGCGGTGACTGTTTCTGTGCACGTGGCCTGCGCTCCGGCGGTTATGAAGTCACGCGCGTCGGAGGTACTGGCGAGGCTGCAGCAGCGGTTTTGGCAGATGCACGGGTCGTACGGTGACCGCGGAGGCGCTTGTGCCGGCGTAATGTGGTAGCGTATGTTATTCAAACTATGCCGGATAATTATAGGACAATTGGCCGATAAGGCGACTCTATGATTTTTCATAATTATGTAGCTCACAGTGAAATTGCGAAGGTTGTAGAATTCCCGTATACTCCCAATACATGGGCTTCTACGGGAAGCAAACGGACAGACCCGTGTGCTAGCTAATTAACTAAGAAGTAGTCTCAATCGCAAATTACAAGCAAACGTGTTTTGTTTCGTGCCCTCGTTTGGTTTTGCTGTCCAACCACGTTCACACCATCGATCGGGGGGCGAATTTGGGAGTACAACAACAGCTTCCATGGTGTTCCACCTTCATATAGTGGACTGACCCCCAATTTTTACTATACGCGACTGCGAGCTCAAACTACACCTGCAATGTCATAAGCTCTAGGTAAAAATGGAAATTGTCTACCAAGTGTCGACGCTGAAAACACAAGGTCGACGTACAGCCGCCCTGATTTTTAATAATATAGCGCGAGCGTCGACTGAACTGCTGGTGAGCGCCTTATAACGGCGATAAGCGTGCAGCAAGAGCGTGCAACAAGGCGAGTGCAACAAGGCGAGTGCAACAAGGCAACAAGGCTCGTGCGCGAACTCTCGCCTTGTTGCACGCTTATCGCCGTTATAAGGCGCTCACCAGCAGTTCAGCCGACGCTCGCGCTATATTATTAAAAATCAGGGCGGCTGTACATGGTTGTGCAAACGATTGGATGAATAATATTCGATTGTATGTCTCTATTCTGCATATTTCTCATGTTTCTTATTTATTTATTTCAATATTGCTGCCAGCTTCAGATTAGAGGCCTTAAGCAGAGTGGTTGATACATGACGAACAATACATTGAGTACAAGATGCGAAGCGTGAGTAAAATGAAATAGCACTGAATTTAAAGTTGTGAACAGCGTGTCATTTTCGAAAACGTAGCGTTTAGCACTAACAATGTAAGACCATTCCAGAAGAAGAAAATGCGAACTGCTCTTAGCGCTAATTTGACGAACACTTAAGAGACAGAAAAACAAAACTAGAAGAATATATGTATACAAAGCGTGGCAAACGATTTCACAACATACATCTATCAGACAAACATAATGTAGTAGTGTGTATAAAAATATGTAGCAGTGGCGGACGCATCAGAAAGCGCGTGCGTTCAATTACGTGGAAGGACAGGCCGAAAAAAAACATGAAAAAAGGAAAGAAAGAAGGCAAGGAGGTGAGTGAGATACCCCGCTCATTTATACAATTTCTTTAAGCAGATTTAAGAATGATTGAATGGTGTCGCAGGCAACCACCGCAGCAGGAAGTACATTCCATTCCCTAATGATTCGGGGAAAATATGAATTTATAAACGCTTCTGTTTTGCAGTAGTAACCTTTAAGCTGCTTAGCGCGGCTAGATCGAGTTGATCGACGAGCGAGAGGCTCGGTATACGTGTCCTTGTCGATGCCTAATTTTCCATGATAGAGCAGATACATGTGCTTTAATTGTTCTTTATATCTCCGTTTTTGTAGGGTAACTAGTTCTGCTGTTTCGAGCATGCACTTGGTGATGCGCACCGGCTAAAGGAATTGAATACAAATCTTATCGCCTTTTTCTGAATTTTTTCCACCTGTTTTATGTTAATATCGCTATGTGGATCCCAGATGACAGACCCATGCTCAATAATCGGGCGGACAAAAGTTTTGTAAGCTAGTAGATTTATCTTACGTGGTGAATTTCTTAATCAACGCCTCAAGTAACCAAGCTTCTGCATGGTGTTGGGCTGCTGAGCACGAGGTCGCGGGATCGAATCCCGGCCACGGCGGCCGCATTTCGATGGGGGCGAAATGCGAAAACACCCGTGTACTTAGATTTAGGTGCACGTTAAAGAACCCCAAGTGGTAGAAATTTCCGGAGTCCTCCACTACGGCGTGCCTCATAATCAGAAAGTGGTTTTGGCACGTAAAACCCAATAATTAAAAAAAAAAGCTTCTGCATGGCTTTCTTTTCTATGTATGACACATGCTCATTCCACTTTAAAGGGAAGCTGAAGAGGCTGTCGAATTTAATAAAACGCTCATATACGGATGCGGGAACCTTATAAACCTTGTAGGTAAAATTTGGGGGTTTTTTTCGATTAGGAGCGATGTAATCGTCGGTTAAAATTGCGCTGTAGCTCCGCCCCCCGTCGAATGCCGCGCGCTGCTGCTGACGCTGACGATGCGAGCGGAGACCGAAACCGCGATGTTGTGACGTCAACTCTAGTGTTTCGTTCCTTCGCAGCCTGCGCGACCGTGCCTGACCGTGCTTGTTTCTGCGTGCGTGCCATCGTAATCTGCTTCGATCGACCCTGCATTCCTTTGTTGGTGCGTCTGCGTGTATGTAGAGTGGTCTCAAGTAGCCGACGGAATTCGCCGCCTTTACGACTTCGGTTACGAGTAGTGTGCGGATGGCGCACAGATGAAGGTCACTACACGTACTGCATGAACCGGGAAGCTTTTCACGCGTTTAAACCGTCTTTGTAGATTGTCGACAGCTTTGGACAGCGCACAAATGCCGACGATCGCATCCCCGCTTACGTTCCACGAGGAGGCATGCAGGAACACAACACTACAGTTGTTTGACCGGAAACGAGCTCACTAGAACGGCGAAAGATCGGCGAGATCACTAGATCGCTTTGCAAAAAACATACTCACCAAAGAGCATTTCCAACACTAGGAGATCCCAAGACTTCGCTTTCGTTCGCGTCGAAAGCACTGCTCGCACCTGCATCGTTTGCTTCTTCGAGAGGCCGGCTCTTCGCAATCGGCTAGTACATGTAGGGAGTAACGCCGAACTCCTCAGAAAAACGCAGTCTCTCTAAATTTTACATTACCTCTTAATTTTCCATTACAGCACCAAACTACCTGGCACCTCGCTTCATGTGTAGCGGCAGCGGTCGGTCACTAGAGTTGACGTCACGAGGCGCCCGACCAATCACAGGCGGAAATGAGACGCGCGAGCTGGGCGTGTCCGCTGCTGCACTTTTCGTCTAAATAAAATATATTTGCGCTTTCTTTCGCTCAATTTCGATACGATATTCGAATTCGGAGGGTTGAAAACCATTATGTACACATGTTCACGCATTTTTTCTGGAAAACCTTTCAGCTTCCCTTTAAGTCCGAGCTGATAACTACGCTCAAATATATATAGCTTGTCACGCGGTCTAAAATTTGCCCATGGATCGAATACTGATTGCTTAAAAGGTGTCGTTTCCGTGTCACGGTCATCGCTACACTTTTTTGCGCATTGATTTCCATTTGCCACGTGCTGCACCAAAATTGCACTGTAGACAGCGAGGTATTTAACAGCGATTGGTCAGCGGGACTACGGATTTCTTTATATAAAACGCAATCGTCAGCAAACAATTTTATTTTAACTGGCAGTTCCTGTGCAATATTATTGATGAATATTAGGAACAATAAGGGCCCAAGCACTGATCCCTGTGGGATTCCGGATAGTACAGGTCTTGAACGTGAATGTGTTCCGTCTGTGTTTACAGGTTGCCGTCTCGAAGTAAGGTATGCTTGAATCCAAGATACAAGCGACTTATTTTTAAGTATACGTTTCAATTTTATCATGAGTTTTGTGTGTGATACCTGGCCAAATGCTTTCTTGAAATCTAGAAAAATAATATCAATTCGCCCTTGCTCATCCAGAATAGCTGCGAAATTATGAATGGTTTCTAAAAGCTGAGAAGTGGTTGAAAGCCCTTTACGAAATCCATGCTGCCTGGGGTCGAGAAAACCATGAAGTTCAAGAAAAACTGTTAGATGTTTAAAGATAATGTGCTCAAGAAGTTTGGAGCACGTGCAAAGCATAGAAATGGGTCGATATGAAGAAATCAGCGACGAGTCTCCTCCTTTTGGCACGGGAACAATCCCTCCAAACTTCCAGTCATGAGGTAACACGGATAGATGTAACGACTTACTAAAAATCACACGTAAGAATTTAGAGCACCACTCGGCATACCGGAACAGGAATGTGTTGGATATCGCATCGACGGCAGATTTTTAGTATCAATGTTAAGCAAAAGCTTTAGAACACCTTCTTCCGTTATTAGAACATCACTAATAGGTGGAACGCTTTGCAATGTCAAAATATGGGCTTTTCACCGTTATCAACTGTAAACACGGAACAGAAAAAAGTTGTTTCTTAGTTTCTTAATTCCCGTCTTAACGGCATCCTATTTTATGCGCAATTATGATCATGAACATTAACCCTCCATGGCCATCCTGCAACGTAGGAGACGCTCGTTGTATTCTTCAGAAGGCTCAGCAGCCAAGCATCTGTGTTGGGCATGGAAGACGTGGAATATCCTTGCCTCGATCTCGCGAAGGAGTGAGGGAATGTGCGGCTGGGCCTGATATCCAGGACGTTTTCAGATAAGATTATATTACATAATTACAAGAAAATTCAAAGTAGTGCAGAAGAAGTTCACGAAGGAATTGTAGCAGCTGATGAGTCCAGCCGTCCATCGCTCTTTTTATCCCCTGCGTGGTCATTGTCCAGTCACCTCTCCCAGTCCAGCATCAGGAGACCGATGACCTCAGGTCTCACCAATTCGGAGGTCCCTTGCCCTTTCCATCCGAATGGAGCTTTTTTGGAAACACACACACACACCACTGGGTACAAACAGGGGATGGAGGATGGCACACTGACCGCGTCTCCGGCGTGGACGGCCCACTTTGGGCGGCTGACAGGTGAAGCACCGTATCCCTGCTAATTGTCCAAAACTCTCCTGACCGAGGTACTCCAGTGGTGACCATACAACATCCCATTTGAGAATGACCTTGACGAGGTTGTCGGCCCGTTTCCCATAATCGCGTTATCCGTGACCGGAGGTTGTCACAGGGTGAACGGCCGATCGCTACAGGTGAATCTATTCCGCTATGGCCCCCAAAACACCAACAGACATCCTGCGGCTCCTGGCGGGCACGAAACGAATCACGCATTTGGGCAAGACGGCGCTCGAGACATTTCACGTGGTTGGCGTTTGCATAACGCAGACCAGCATTCTCAATCGAGTGTCGAACGCAAATAAACTCGCCGCGCTTGCCTTCTCGTTGATAGCTGCCTTTCAACCCGAGGGCATGCTGTCACTACAAATCGCTGAGGGAAAATCTATAGTGGGCCGGTTTTAGCATGCCATGTAGCGGCCGGCGAAATCGCATACGTTACGCAGGCGGTGCCAGAATTCTTGTAGATTTGCCCATCGTATAATGCGACGCGTTAAACTTGGCCCGCAGCCACGCAGCGGTTAGCCATTGCCGCTGCACATGTGCGCGGCGACCGAGTGCATTTTGCAGCGAAGCTGTATACCTCTACCGTCCAAGGAAATCTCCTGTCCTAAGCAAAAAACCCCATGCGTGGGCCGATCATGGAGATAGTGCAATACCGGCCCGACCCGCGGCGCAGGAGAGGCAGGCGTTAGGCACTCCCCATACGTGGGCCGAACCCGAAGATAGTGCCATGCCGGCACGACCCGCGGCTGAGGTGAAGCAGGCGTTAAGCACTCCCCATACGTGGGCCGATCCCGAAGATAATGCAATGCCGGACCTACCCGCGGCGCAGGTTGTTACGATCGGTAAAAGCACGTTCACACCGATAGCGGAGCGGACAAGTGTATCCGGCCAATCGGCCGCCGATTTTCCGCTTTGCGCAAAATACGCGGCCGCTAGGCCGGATCGCGCACGGACCGATTTTTTCCGCGCGGACAACTTGGCCGCTTTGGCCGCAGCCAATCAGAACCCCACACGGCGGAAACGCTGGTGAACGAATGTAAACGAATGTCTTTCTCTGGGCTTTTCGCTTCTGTTCTTGAAAAGCGTCAAAATGGCAAGTTGGGCCAGTTGGTTGGGATTTATAGTTAGGTTTGCTACAGTGCAACACAAGACAGGGACAAAAGAAGGTATAAAACGACAACACGGCACCGTGTCGTCGCTTTATACCTTCTTTTGTCCTTGCCTTGTGTTGCGCTGTAACAAATTTTGAAAAGCGACTATACAAGTGGCGAGTAAAATGCCAACGGTCTCGTCTTCTTCGTCTGAGCTCATAATTTTGCAGAAGTAGATAGCGGACGGGAGCGTGCCAACCCACGACGAAAAAAATATCGAAAGTGCGCGTACAAACACAAAGTGCCGCGAGATAGCGGCACGTCCCTGAAATCGCTAAAGATATTTGCGAGATGCCCCGCCTTCCCCGCGGCGCGGACAGCCAGACAACACTGATGGTCTGAACAGGCGCGGGCGCTCGCTGCCTCGCCGCTTTGAAAATCCGTTTGTCCGCTTAGACGCTTTCAGTGTGAATGTGCCTTAAAGGTACTTCTTCCAACCCGCTACGACGAGTCGCTTTGTAAAGCCAACAATGTACCCCCTTCGGACAGCCTAGCGGGCCAGCAAGGCCAGCTACGTTTGGCGGACCGAGTATTGTTGGTCAGTTCGCTGTCACCTTCATGGTCGAATTGGAGCAACAGAACTCCTGGAAAGGGGTTTTTTACGTCGCTTTCTCGCGGGCTCCAGTAATGACCCTGTCCTTTGACAGACGAGGCGGCTAACTGCGGAGTCAGCTTTGGAATCAAGGTGCGTCAGCTTGAGTCAAGCGTGACAACCCCTGTCTACGAGAACCCTCTCCGCTCGGTGTGTTCAGTGAAACAAAAGCGCGGGAATGAGTGTGTGATCTCTCGCGCTCAGAGGCGAGCCGACTACCACTACGACGACTTTGTGCGGTTCGATTGGACGAAGGCTGGACGGCAGTTTTCCCTCACCTAGTGATCTAGGGAGGACAGAGGGTTCTTAAGCAGCCGTTTTCGGCTGCTTGGTTTGCTTCGTTTTCAGTCATGCTAGACTGATGAAATGTAACGTTCTCCTGGCTGCATGTAGATATTGTAAATAAATCCCGTACTCCTAGTTCTCGATGAGAGCAAGTTCCTCCCTTCAACCACGTCCAAAGCGTGGATGAGTTGGACGATGACATGGGCCCGCTACCACATTTTTACATGCCCGGCTTTAACGCGTACAAGGTGAAGCAGGCGTTAAGCACTCCCCATACGTGGGCCGATCCTGAAAATAGTGCAATGCCGGTCCGACCCGCGACGGCAGTGATGCAGGCGTTAGGCACTCCCCATACGTGGGCCCAGCCTGAAAATGGTGCAATGCCGCACCGACCCGCGGCGAGATGCAGTTCCCCGAAAAGGGGCCCACATACATCGCTTCGCTGGTCATCCTTCTTCACCGAGTGGAAGGGAACTGAGCTGTTTGTTTGTTGAAGGCGCAAACTCAACATGCTCCCTGTTCTGCACACAAACTTCAGGCCATCATGCTGATGCTTGGCAAGCAAAACAGGCGCACGATGCACTCTAGCCAAGCCGCTCCGGCAGGAAATAAGACGTGTTCTATTCCCGAGTCGGCCACGTGAAAGTGCAGCGAACGCCACTGGTCAAGCTGGCTGCGCCAGACGTTAGACTGCATCATCTTCGAATTTTCGCCATCGTAGTGTAACTGCGCTACGCTTGGCGGGCTTTCGCCTTCGCTGAGGTATAACCAAGGTAAATATCCATGGTAGCGAAGCTTCCGTAGAAGTCCATACTTTAAAACAGGGTGATTCATCGGTGGTTCATCGGCGGTTCATTGGGCTTAGCGCCGTCTGTTTGAAGAGGGAATGCTTTATGAGCTTGTCTTCCTGCACACTTCTAGAGCTGCATTGCATTGCGAGTGATAGCGGCACCCATGCCCCCATTTACAGTGGGCGCTGAAAAACAGGTATAAACTTACATTTTCTTTCGTCGCCACGCTTATATTAAACCGATTGTCAATTTACTTTTGTTGAACGAAACAAAGTGAGTCTGGTCGAAATTCCTTTTTTCTTTGTCTATTTTGTTCCCCTCCTCACATTGCGGATGCCTGGTTCTAAACGTGAAACGGCACGTCATGTGGATATCGAAAGCACAAACGCAAAAAATATAATAGACCGTCTGATGAATAGAAGGAAGGAATATTTGCTGCGGCACAACGACAATGAATGATATGCTTGCTACGTGGAACATTTGCATAATTTTCCCTAATTTTGACCCGTTATAAATTGTTTTGTCGAGAGCAGTAGCCATTTTTTATTTGAACTGCTTACCAAATAGAACGTTATCCGATGCCTGGTAACAGGACGCACTCTCTAAAGTTAAGGAGTTGATACTGTCAGAATTGTTGTCAGTATACGAAAAAGCAAAGGCCACTATTTATTCTCTTTTAGTGCTACACTTTCAGCTCTCTTCAGCCGTATAAATTACTTATGTTGTCTTAGACTAGATCTTCCTCCAAGACCGTGCGGCTGCGGCAACAATAAGTCGGCGCCTGGCAGTTGTGCGGGACACACTGATATAATAATAATTCACTGACGTGTGCAAAATGAGGCGCACTCATGTGAAGCATGTGGGGTCTTGTTTATTCGAAAGTGCTTCGCGCACTGACTAACGGAACAGCTCTGTTTGTACTTAGACTCTACGAAACATCGCGCTGTACAGGGTGCTCTAGTTTTCTTCTTTAAGGCAGCACCAACTCAGGTGTATTACCAAGAGTGTAACTTAGGCACTCCAACTGGCGCTGCAAAAAAACTGATTGGTCGTTTCAATTGCGAAGTTGTACCGTACGGATGAGCTTCGTGAGCAGTAAGTATCTCGCCATTTCCTTGGGCGGTTAGAGACATTGTGGAAGGAGTGGGCCGTAGCGTCGAATGAAGGCTGTTGCATCATATGAACTTTCTCATCGCCTCTGTTTTTCTTATGGGAAGGGTATACGTATAAACAGAGACTGGCTAGATGGCATAGGCCTGCAGACATAGCCAAGGTCAGCACTAGCACAGCCCCAGCCAAAACAGCTGTCGACTTTGCCAATTTTCAAAGCGCCCGTCATACAACGCCAGGCGAGAAAAGCACTGTACTTGCGCCTGGTATGGCGCAGGTACGGTTTGAGCCGTCGGTCTCAAACATGATGATGAGGACGCCGGGGAGGACACCTTGTATGCCACGTCGGTGTCTTCGCGTGAGGGCCATGGTAACGCGAGAGCAGTTTCTCGGAGATCCCGACTCGAAGAAAAACTGTGCACAGCGACGGGTGACGCAAGCATAAAGTACACATCCTGGTGGACACGGTCATAACTCGTCTTTCGAGCAACCTGATTCGGGCACAGGCAATTACGGGCAATTTTTCGGGCTATGTCAGCATGGGCAAATACATCATGCATGCATACGGTACGCAAATCACATGAAAAAGGATTAGCGTGTCGAAGAGGAGGAGGGGGCTACGTCCAAACAAAACATAAATAAGAGTGTAGGTGACCGTGTCACGCTATGAAGACTTCTATGCAAACGTACCGAAAGGCAATCTTGTGTCCCAGTCCCAATGATCATCAGACACATACACTGCAAAAATGTTTACACCCGTCAGGGTGTTTCGTTATCACATGGGTAACAAACCTACTGTCAGGGCCTTACAAAGGTTTATAGAGGACGATAGCAAAACTCTGACTAGAGATGCGATGACAAAATTTGTAGTTTACAAGCTATGTAATCATTCTGGTAGCCTTAGGTGCACAGAAACCTCCGACAGGAGGATTTCACAATATTAGATATGAAACATTACTTAATGCGTTTTTTATGTCACCTGTCACATCTGTCATCGTTTTTGCTTGCAACAAAAAAGTCGGCAAACAAGATGCCATCATCAGTCTCCACCAACAATTTGATCTCACCCCTGAAACGTGAGGATGTTAGCTGTGCGACAATCGAACGCCCCTTTGTACATCCATAAACGTGAAAAAATATTTAGAGTGTAGATGGAAACCATGTCTGTCAGTGTACCGTTCAGATGTCCCGTAACTCCATTGAACTCCGAATGATTCACTTTCGTGAATTAATTGCGAATCGATGATGATGATGATGTGTGGAGTTTTATGGCGCAAGGGCCAGGTTTGGCCAAAGAGCGCCAAGCCAATGGTACTTATGTCAAAGTGAAGCAATATATTACGAGCAATGAATGTTATGTGGCTGTAAAGGGGCCTAAAAGATGGCCATTGTAAAGTGTGTAAGAGCTACATGTAATAAAACTATGACAATGACTATGAAGTGTGCCAAGGACGCGAAAGGTGCATTGTAAAAGAGTTACGATGTACGATTGGTCATTTGGATAAAAATTCGAAAAGCACTACTGCCCTAACAGATTCCTTGAAGCGCAAGGACCTGAAGGCGTGTGCTGTACAAAGACTAATATCACAGCACCATCCTCTGTAGAGAGGATGTGCTACGAAACACTTGGACTATTAACATGCAAGACCACATCTTTCAAGAAATCCAGGACAGCTTTGGTGGTAAAAAGGGGTTCTTTGCCTATATACATAGCAGGATGGAAAGGGAGACAATAACGGTATGCTAGAGGAAAATGTTTCCTTCTTTCTCTTTCGGCTTCTCGACAGTCCACGAGGACGTGGAGAACGGTGAGCCTTTCACCACATCTACCACAGGTAGGAGGGTCGTTGCCAGTAAGCAGAAAATCGTGGGTACCATATGTGTGTCCTATTCTGAGTCTACAGAATAGGACATCAGTCCGTCTTGTTTTTCTAACGGGGGGCCAGAAACCTATCCTTGGCTTTATCAAATGGAGCTTATTATTTGTTTCATTGTCCGACAAGCGTTGCCAGTGGCTTCGCAGATTCTTCCGTAAGAGAGGCTTCAGATCTATGACAGGGACAGCAGCCGTAGGAATAATAACTTGCGAGGTGATTGATGTAGCTATTTCGTCAGCTAGTACGTTCCCATCGATGCCTCTATGCCCAGGTACCCAGCATATAATGACATGCTGGTTAGACATATACGCTCTACATAGAATGGAATAGAGCTCAGTAAGTACGGGGTTTTTCTGTGTACAGAGTGACTTCAAGGCTTTTACGACGCTTAAGGAGTCTGTAAATATAATTGTTTTCTGAAGATTTGATTTTCTGATATGTTTCACAGCCGATAATAGTGCATGGGCCTCAGCCGTAAATATACTCGTTTCAGGGTGCAGTACACTGGATTCCGAGAAGGATGGACCAATGGCTGCGTAGGACACCCCGGCATGCGACCTAGAAGGGTCTGTGTAAAACTCTGTGCACGAGTACTTGTACTGGAGCTCCAAGAAATGCATTTTGATATGTGTCTCTGGCGCATGTTTAGTGATCTCTACAAAGGATGTGTCACACTCTATCAGTTGCCACTCCCAGGGTGGTACTAGCTTAGCTGGAGGCATTAGGCTTTGTTCGAGAACTGGGACATCCATTTCCGTCCTAAGTTCTCTTGCACGCAGTGAGAAAGGAAGTCTCATAGAGGGTCTGTTATGAAAAAGTGTTTCACACGTCAAGTCGTTAGCAGTTGCGAAACACGGATGTTCCTTATTAGAGCGAACCTTGAGAAAATACGTTAAGCTGATGTTTGTTCTCTGAAGATGGAGTGGCCACTCATCTGACTCTACATATAGGCTTTCAACAGGGCTTGTTCTAAATGTGCCAGTGGCCAGACGGATACCCAGATGGTGAACGGGGTCCAACATCTTAAGCGCGCTCGGTGCGGCAGAGTGATATACTACGGCACCATAATCTAACGGTGATCGAACTAGGCTCTTGTAAATATTCAATAATCACTGTCTGTCGCTATCCCAGGTTGTGTGGGATAGGATTTTAAGTAAGTTCATTGTTCTAAGACATTTTTCTTTAAGATGTTTTATGTGAGGAATGAAAGTGAGCCTGGAGTCAAGAATAACACCTAGGAATTTCTGTTCTTGTTGAAAGGAATTTGTTGTCCGCCCAGTTCTACACAAGGATCTGGGACCAGGCCTCTATTTCTTTTGAAGAGAACACAAGAGCTTTTGTGGGGGTTGACCTTAAATCCGTTTTGGTCTGCCCATTTGGACACTTTGTTTATGCCCTGCTGTACCTGTCTTTCGCATACTGTGAGGTTGCAGGATTTGAAGCCCATTTGTATATCGTTTACGTATACGGAATAAAAAATGGCAGATGGTAGTGAAGCACGTAGTGTGTTCTTCTTAACGATAAAGAGAGTGCAACTGAGCACGCCTCCCTGGGTTACACCAGTTTCCTGGGTAAAGGGACGTGACAGTGCATTGCCGACTTTTACACGGAAGGTACGATTGGACAAATAGCTTTCAATTATTTTCAACATATTTCCACAGATGCCCATTCCCGACAAATCTCGCAAGATACCGTAGCGCCATGTTGTATCATATGCCTTCTCCATATCAAGGAATATGGAGAGGAAATACTGTTTGTGTACAAAGGCATCGCGAATATATCTTTCAATGCGCACAAGATGATCTGTTGTTGACAGCCCTTGTCTGAAGCCACACTGATAGGGATCGAGTATATTGTTGAATTCAAGGAAGTGTATGAGTCTGTGATTAATCATTTTTTCAAAGAGTTTACACAAACAATTCGTGAGAGCTATCGGACGATAACTTGCTGCCAAGGAGGGGTCTTTTCCCTGCTTCAGGACAGGAACCACAATCGCCTCTTTCCATGTAGATGGGAGGTATCCCGCAGCTAAAATAGTGTTGTAAAGTGTGAGTAGTATAACTTGTGCGTCAGCATGTAAGTTTCTGATCATATCATACATGACTCTTTCAGGTCCCGGTGCAGTGCTTTTGCATGTGTTCAAGGCAGCTCTCAACTCGGCAATACTGAAAGGCCGGTTATAGGGTTCATTCTGTCTGGATTTTTTAATTATTGGCTTACATTCTTCTATTTGTTTATATTTGAGAAAGGACTGAGAATAATGGGTTGAGCTCGACACGCTCTCAAAGTGCTCCCCAAATGAGTCTGCCTAATCTTGCAGGGTATCACCTTGTGTGTTTACAAGAGGGAGTGAATATGTTTGCCGCCCTCTAATCCTATTAACCCTGTTTCAGGCTTTGGCCTCGTCTCTAAACGAGTTAATACTCGATAAAAACTTCAGGCAACTCTCTCTTCTGGCCTTTCGGCGCGTTCTCCTGCCTTCGGATTTTGCTTTTTTTTAAGGTTAATAAGATTCTCCGCAGAGGGAGAAGCGCGTAGCAACCCGCACGCTTTGTTTTGTTTCTTACGGGCTGTCCTACATTCGTCGTTCCACCACGGGACGCGCCGTTTCCATGCTAAACCACTCACTTCGGACATGCATTTTGATGCTGCGTCTATTATGAATGCTGTAAGATACTCCACCGCAGCATCAATTTCTAAAGAAGACATGTCAGCCCATGAGATGCTAGTGAGAGTTAAAAATTTCTCCCAATCAGCTGTCTCAATCTTCCACCTAGGAGCCTGTGGAGGATATTCGTTTTCTTTAGGTGACCTTAGCAGTACAGGGAAGTGGTCACTGCGGTAAGGGTTGTCGGTAACTTCCCATTCAAGTTCAGGCAGTACAGACGGGAAGACTATGCTAAGATCTATTGAAGAATAGGTTCTGTTTGCAAGAGAGTAATATGCGTGTTCCTTCTTATTCAACAGGCACGCACCAGAAGAAAAAAGAAACTGTTCAACAAGACGCCCTCGCGCATCAATACGAGGGTCGCCCCACAGGTAGTTATGTGCATTGAAATCGCCAAGAACAACATATGGTTCTGGCAATTCATTTATAAAGGACTGAAATTTATGTTTTCTTAGTTTGTAGTGTGGGGGTATATAAAGCGAGCAAATAGTGATAAGTTTGTTTAGCAGAACAGCTCGAACCGCCACTGCCTCAAGAGCCGTTCGTAGTTGTAACCGTTGACAGGCTATGCTTTTTTGAATTACAATTGCAACACCACCCGGTGATGCGACAGTATCATCGCGATCTTTGCGAAAAGTAACATACTGTCGAAGAAAGTTTGTGTACTTTGATTTTAAGTGTGTTTCCTGTAAACACAGCACTTTTGTATTGTGTTTATGGATAAGTTCTTGCACATCATCGAGATTCCTAAGAAGACCTCTGACATTCCATTGAATGATTTGTGTATCCATATTTAAAGAAAAATTGGTCCTTTGTTTACGGAAACGGAGGTGATGCCTTAGGTTGCTGAGCTCTTTCGAGGCCCTGTAACGGGAGTTCTGCCCTTTCTGGAGCGTTCGAGGGAACCTCGCCGCTCCTTAGGCGCTTGGCGCGCCGTGGGGATAGGTGTAGTGTCCATTGCCTCTTGTGAGGCGCCGGACACGTGCTCTTGTGAGCGAGAAGTTACCAGGGAAGGTCCCGCCTTGGAGGGCAAGACCCCTGCGCCCACCAGCCCGGAGGTCGATGGGGCTCCCTGGGGGATTTGGCTGCGCCGGCCGTTGCCAGCACTGGAAGGGACCTGGGAGGTTGAGGCAGCCTCGGCTGCGCCCACCTTCGGGGTCGGTGGCCCCTTTTCCTCGGTTGGCGGAGCAGCACTAGCTGCAACCACCATGGTGGCAGATGGCGTAACTGGCGACTCACTGCGTGTGAGTCGGACAGTCGCCGGAGGCCGTTGTGACACTGCCCCCTGACGCGCCACTTCGGCAAAGCTTTTCTTTGGCAGGTATGCCACCCGCCTGCGTGCCTCTTTGAACGTTACATTTTCCTTAACTTTGATTGCGACTATTTCTTTTTCTTTTTTCCATGATGGAAAGGACCGAGATTACGCGGCGTGTTCCCCATCACAGTTCACGCAGTGTGGAGTATTCTCGCAATTGTCAGATGGGTGTTCTTGGGCACTACATTTTGCGGAAGTCTGGCGGCCTCGGCAGTTCTGTGAACTGTGGCCAAATCTTTGACACTTAAAGCATCGGAGAGGATGGGAATGTACGGTCCGACTCGGACCATTATGTAGCCATCCTCAATCGTCTCAGGTAGCATACTTGATGCAAAAGTTAGAATTAAGTGCTTTGTCTCAATCTCCTTGCCATCGCGCCTGATCTTTATTCTCTTGACATTGGTCACATTTTGGTCGCTCCAGCCCTCCAGTAGTTCGGCTTTAGTCAGTTCCATCAGATCGGCATCGGAAACGACTCCGCGGGTGGGGTTCATTGTGCGGTGTGGTGTGACCGTCACTGGAAGACTCCCGAAAGATACTAGATTGGAGAGTTTCTTGTACTGTGTCTTATCACGCAGTTCTAACAGGAGGTCGCCACTTGCCAACTTAGAGACTTTGTAACCTGGGCCAAAAGCTTCACTAAGTGTCTTCGCAACAAGAAAAGGTGAGATCATTCTCGCTGCTTTTTCTTTTTTCCCGGAATGTACAACATGAAATCCTGGGAAATTGTCATTATTCCGGCCCAAAAACTTTGAAAACTTCGGTGCGCCCTCGTTTATGAGGGCGATCAGGAAGTGTTGGAAAAGAACTTGCCATAGATATATGTGAAAATTCGGCAGCGCCGCCAGCCACCCACCATGGAGCCCAACAAGGGGATGCTGCAGGACCGTGAAAAGACGGCCTGCATGCGCCAGCTGTACGACACTGCTATAACCAAATCTGTTATAACCAAGGTTGGCTATCCCACACAAGGTTAACCCTTGCCGCCGAGGAGAATGAAGTAAATGGAAGAGAGGAGAAGACAGGAAAGGTCAAAAAGTAAGAGATAAAGACGAAGATTCGAGAGGAAGAGACAGGAAAAGGCGACTGCCGATTTCCCCCGGGTGGGTCAGTCCGGGGGTGCCGTCTACGTGAAGCAGAGGCCAAAGAGGTGTGTTGCCTCCGCCGGGGGGCCTTAAAGGTCCGAACACCCGGCATCGGCTCAACCTTCAGGATTCGCCTTTCCCCGGACACGGCTAAGCCACGCACGGCTACACGCGGGAGGGTCCAACCCTCGTGTGCTCGGATACGTGGTGTCGCAACACACCAAACGCCTGCTGACGCAGACGCCCCTGCGGGGGCGAATCGAGCGGCATTGGAGAAGTTCGTCCACAACTTTCAACGCAGCAGCCGTAATCGATGATAAGCTCTCCAGAGGTGCCATGATGTAGAAGTACGTCATGGAGAAGCAAGTCGGCGGCTTTGGTGGCACAGCTGATTTGTATAGCCAGCGTGATCGCTTTCTGAGTGGCTTAACCTGTGGCAAGGGCAAATAATTGCTTACTGTAAGTTGACGCGGGGAAAGATTGCAGCAACTGAAGTCTTGTGCAACGCAAGAAAATGGTTCGGTAGGGACAGCAGTGCGCTGAAGGCGACCGGCTCACTGTAAGGAAGGCTTCTTGCCACGTTGGAGAAGTTTGCAAGATGCAACATAGCGTCGCACGGATCGATATAAGCCGGGCGAAAATGACCGGCGTAGCCCACTGTAGAATGTATGAGACCGAAAAGTGTCCGGTGATTTTGGCGTCGTGATGTTCTCCAAGGATGGTCGAGCAGAAATGTTGAAGAAGAAAACGGAGAAAATCAGCGCCGCCAGAGTAGATTTTGGCAATAAAAATGTCCCGTAACAGAAACAGGCGTGGCAACTGATCATGTGGAATGGATCAAAAGCGGACGGCCAAACACTGCATGGAGAGTCCCATCCGCTGATCGAAGGCGTTGTTGGAAAAGGCCGTTATAGAAAAGGTGGAGGCAACGACGTCTTCGACGGACGCAGGTGGGTGAACTAGATAACGCAAGAAGCAATCTGCGTCCTGATGAAGGCAGCCAGTTTTTGTTAAGGGAGAACGTGTACTTCTGCAGCCGTTATGCCCAGTGGCCAAGGCGCCCTGTGAGATCTTTCACGAACAAGCAGCAGAGCGCGTGGTGGTCAGTAATTACCGAGAAATCCTTGCTGTATAAGACGGGGGGGGAAATTCCATTATGGTGCAGACCAGTGCTAAACACTCGCATTGCACAATGGCGTAATTCCGCTCAGGTATTGATAGAAGACGGCTAGCATTAGCAACGTCTCCTTGCTTCCCATGCTGCTGTTGGGCGAGGATCGCGCCTACTCCATGGCCACTTCCCTTTGTGCAGGCAGGTCGAAGTGGCAAACACATGATCGCCAAGACATGATCGACTGGACTTCTCAAGACACCTCGAAAAGCGACTCAGATCCTGTTGAAGGGGTCGATAGAATGGAATATTTGGTCGTGAGGAGGAATGACAACGACTAAGTAGGGCCGAGATATGAGGCCAGCGCGTCCACAGGAAAATTAAAGGCCTTTCGTCGAGCGTGCTCCAGCCAAGGCCAAGGTCAGCACGAGAACAAAGCTAGCCATAATCGTGGTCGTTGTCTTTGTCAATGTCCAAAGCACCCGTCACAATATTTTCGTTCTCGACAAGGAAGATTTATCTCGGCCGCTCCATCCATATTGATGAGCACGAAGAGGTCGTATTTTTTCCGTAGCCATTGCATCGATACTGATCAGGTTCATGTCATTCAAAATAAATCGTTAAAAGTGAACAACTATAAGACGTGACTATTCAATTTACGATTGACAGCAATTTTTCTTGGAAAAATACTTAAATATTGTTAAAGAAAGCCAAGAACCCAGTTCACAACTCTGTAAATCAGCCAATTAGAAAGCGATATCACAATTGAGTAAACTGCGCCTAATAATGCCTCTAGGATGTAAAAGCCTATGACATCACACCACTCTTTCAATATTCCTACCTACAAATTATCTATATATTTGAAGCACTCGTAAACAACGTAACTATCAACAGTAAAAATTAAACTTCAGCGGCAAACTTATATATATATTATTCCGATATCATAGAACGATGCTCAAGAGACGAACCGCCGCGAGAACGACGAAGTTGGTCGGTGCCCTTGGCACGAGAAGAAGAAGAAGCTGGCAGCCTCGACCACGGAGCACGGTCGAATAACCGAAGCAAGCATCGGCCTTTAGAAGGCGCTCGGCGTTCGATCTCCGCCCCGGTGTGCCCAAGCTGGAACTTACTTGGTGGTTTGGCTGAGTTTTGGGTGGATTTGACCTTGTTATCTTACTTATCTTATTTTTGTAGGACTCATCCGTGATTGAAACAACGCTGATGTCTAAAAACTCTCCTGGGCAAGGGCCTAGCCCTTGGTCAGCCTCCCTTTCCCCTGATGATTTGCCTTTGCAATCTTTCTTCCGCAGCGGTGTTAGCAGCATCCCTGTCGCGCTGGTGCCCTCGAACGGTGGATTCATCCGGCTGAACAACCCACAAGCTGTTCAGGCCGAGCTCCAGGCCATGACGCGTCATTTCCAGATGATAAGCGATGTCCGACAATTTGGAAGAGGTGGGATAGTCTGTAGGTCATCAGATTCGACCTGTGTCGCAGACCTCCTAAAGTGTAAGACTTTCGCATCTGTCCCGGTGAGTGCGTTTATTCCTCCTCATCTAGCATGCACTAAAGGCATTGTCCGGGGCGTAGACTCTCGATTGAGCCCAACTGAGACTCTCATAGCTGTATACCGGTGTAACCGACTGGTAAATGGAGAAAAAGTGGCCACAGAACCAGTTATCGCTACGTTTGCTGGCCTGTCCTGCCCTTCTGAACTGAAAGTGTGGCCGCTTATTTTTAGAGTGGAACCTCTCGCTTCCCTTCCACTTCAGTGTCGGAACTGTTGGCGTTTTGGCCATAGTGCAGGAGGCTGCAAATCAAATGGACGCTGTCGCGCCTGTGGGGCCGATCATTCTCCCAAAGAGTGCACAGCTGAAGCCGAAACTTGCTGCTTATGTGGAGGGAACCATGCGACTGACTATGCAAACTGCTCAGCTAGAGCTAACGAAATACAGGTACTCGAGGTAATTGACAGGCGACGATGTTCGCGGCGAGAAGCTATTGCAGTCGTCAAGGAAAGAGCCTTTGGATACGCTGGCGTCACTGCGAGGCAATCTATTTTACAGGAAGACAACTTATCGAAGCTCATTGAATCAGCCGTAGAAAAAGCAATGACAAAGGCTATGCAGCATATTGTCACAAGTGTTACCGACTGTCTTTCCCAAGTGTTTACTGCGCAGATGACACAGCTATTGCAAACAGCTGCAACTCCAATCACAAAATCAATTGCTTGTGCTGCAGAACAGGTAGCCAGTTCAGTCCTGGTGCCGAGTACCACATCGGATCCAACATTTCTTGGATCCGATCCTTGTTCTTCGCGTCAGTCAGACTCGCAGGTCGACATGGAAACAGGTCATGATACCAGGCCGCAAAAACGAACTGGGTCTCCAGTAACTGCTTCTTGTCCATATACCAAAAACAAAAAGGGTAATCCAATTTCTCATTCTGGCATCCAAGAAAGTTCATTGCGACGGTAGTCGCTGAAGTAACTATTTCAGTTAGATCATCACCATAGCTTCTTTAAAAGTGCTACAGTGGAACTGTCGTTCACTGTTTTCTGCTTCAACAGACTTATATTGCTTAACAGCTCATCTTAATCCTGACGTCATAATCTTACAAGAAACCTGGCTTACTCCTGAGAAAAATTTTCATTTTAAAGATTTTCGATCTTTTCGATTAGATCGCCTTACACAAGGAGGTGGCTTAATGATTTTGTTGTCATCTAAATTCTGCCATAAGGCGAAAATAGCTTTCAAGTTAATGTCTTCGGAATGTGAAATTTTGGCAGTGCACCTTAGTATCCCAGGCTACCGTACATTCTCAATTATAAATGCTTATTTCCCTACGGGCGTACACAGTACATATCAATTGGATAGTGCGCTTGCCAGCTGCAAAAATGAAGTCATTCTTACTGGTGACTTCAACTCGCATCACGTGTCTTGGGGTTACAAAACAGATTCAGGTGGGACACGTCTGTGGAACTGGACCACAGATAAAAACCTTTCATGCCTTAATAGCAGTGGACCTACATTTGTCCGCGGACAATCTCGCTCAGTGTTAGATTTGACGTTTTCTAGCACAAGTGTCACTGTGACATCTTGGACAACGATTGATTTCTGTACAAACAGTGATCATCTCCCGGTATACTTTGAAATTGCATGCCCTTTGACATCAGTTGAACGGCAAGGCAGAATATTTGTTAATTGCAAAAAATTTTTAAGACTGCTTGCGGTCCACCATTGCATCACTAAATAATAATAATGACGAAGAAATTGGCTTGAATGTTTGCTCAGCATTACAGACGTCCCGACAAAAGTCCGAATTTGTAATTCAGACAGCTAAGCGTTCCTCATCTAGTCCCTGGTGGAACAGCGAATGCACACGAGTTTATAGAAGAAGGAAAGCTGCTTGGAAAAAACTTCTACATAATCAGAGTCCACAAAATTGGAAAGATTATCAATTTATTTCAGCAACCTTCAAACGTACTATTAAACATGCAAAAGATGAGTACGATAAAAACCATTTTAATTATCTATCTAATTCCAAAAACAAACGTGCTTTATTTAATTACCTTCGTTTTAGAAACAAACTCCCAATGAGCATTAATGTAGACTCAGTCGTATATACCTCACAGGAAATGCAGGAGTCCTTAGAACTACTAGCTAAAGGACTGGAGAGTCGATTCGCAACGCGTCTTCAAACTTCTGCTTTTTCTCCTGCATTCTCAGGCTACAAGGAGATATCCTATTCGGAAGTAGCAAAGGTTATGTTACAGTTGCCAACTACAGCGCCTGGCCCGGACGGCATAACAAATGCAATGTTAAAGATTTTCTTTCAAGCAGCTCCACGTGAGCTTCTGAAGTTGCTAAACTACTCTGTTAGTAACGCATGGATTCCACAAGAATGGAAGATCGCCAAAATTATTCCGTTAATTAAAAAACCAGGGGCAGGGTATACTATCGACAACATCAGACCAATTGCGTTGACATCAAACATAGTGAAACTTATTGAAAGAGTGCTTCTCGGACATATTTTAGAGTTTATTGACGACAATCGATTGTTGAGTCCGTGTCAAATTGGATTTCGATCTGGCTATTCAATATGGCACGCGCATGTAGACCTTGAAAGTCGCATTAACATCGCCAGACAGGAAAAACAATACGCGGCTCTAGTTACCTTAGATATATGCAAAGCCTATGACAGCATTGAACATACAATTTTAACGAATCGGTTACAGAGCCATTGCTTTCCAGGCTATATAGTAGCATGGGTGCATGAATTTTTAAAAGACCGGGAGTTCTATTGTTTTCGAAGCGGCTATTCTTCCAGTAAATATAAGCAAACAAGAGGTGTGCCTCAGGGATCGGTACTTTCACCAGTATTATTTAATATTTTATTGAGCAGACTCCCCGTTCACCCAGCTGTCAGTACATACGTTTATGCTGATGACATTGCCTTTTTTGGTATGGCTAGCGACATATACTCTCTTTACGAAATACTGCAGTCGTATCTAAGGGAACTGGAAGGCTGGCTGGATAGCTTACACTTAAACCTGAATGCTAATAAGTGTGCTATCCTTGTTTTTCCCGTTAAAGACCCAGTATACATATCGCTTAACTATCATCTCGAAGATATCCCACAAGTAGAATCACTAAAATACCTTGGAGTGATTTACAACGAAAATCTTAACTGGCGGCCGCATATTGAATATATTGCGACAAAAGGAGCTCGTTCAATGGGCATTTTGCGCAAGTTGAGCAACCGAAGAACAGGTATGCGAAGAAAATCCCTCTTGATGGTGTATAAGATGTATGTTCGTCCGGTGTTAGAATTTGGATGCGTTTTATTCTCAGGTGTTCCAGCATACAAGCTTCGGCCGCTAGTTTTGTTGGAACGAGAGGCGCTACGTCTGTGCTTAGGCCTCCCAAAATTCGTTTCGAATGCCGTATTATACCTGGAGGCAAGAATCCCACCCATAATATGCCGATTTCACCTTCTGACAGTTCAGACTTTCCTAAGGCTATATGAATCCCCATTAAAACGCCTTCAAATTATTTTCCTCTCTAATCCAGAATTATTTTTTCCTTTTCATTGGCCCAGGTTTCATAGACCACAGATTATATTTGTGCAAACATTACTTGAACCACTAAATGTGCACATTCGCGATGTGCTTCATGATAATACGCATTCAAATTACCCAGAGATCAGGTTTGATGACATTTTCCCAAACCACGCGAAACTCCTCCCTTACGGCATTTTAAACGCCATGTTGCAAGACCACCTGAGCAGCCTAGAAACAAACGTTATCATTGCAACAGATGCCTCACAGTGCGAGGAAAAAGCTGGCATTGGTATATTTTGTCCTGCGCTCGAGTGGTCTTTTTCTTTAAGGTTGCCTGATTTTGTGCCTATTTTTCTGGCCGAGTTGTTAGCAGTAATCCTAGCTTTACGTAAATTAGACCCAATTATTACAACGCCTGCCATTCTGACTCACTCCCTTTCAGTATGCTCTTGCCTTACCGCTACTAATGAGTCACCCATGCTAAAACTATTCCGCTTACTAGTTCCTGCCCATGTGCGATGTGTTCATTTGAT
The DNA here is from genome assembly GCF_050947875.1 of Dermacentor variabilis. Lineage (NCBI taxonomy): Eukaryota > Metazoa > Arthropoda > Arachnida > Ixodida > Ixodidae > Dermacentor > Dermacentor variabilis. The sequence goes on from NC_134573.1 coordinate 115,408,283, forward strand.
TTGGGTGCCAGGGCATAAAGGTTTGTTTTTTAATGAAACTGCTGATTCGCTGGCAAATGCATCACTATCCGGCCCTGTTCTTCCTATTTACCAGTGACAGCACAGATCACGGCGACAAGATTTCGTATGCGATCAATAAGATTAACCTTATCAAACCCACATTTGACTGCTTCTCCAGAGTATAAGCACCTGGCATTTCCCTGGCATAGCGAATCCTGTGACACAAAGATGCTGGAGGTCTGCCTCACCAAATTACGCTGCCGCATACCCTCGCTGAATTTCTACTTACACAGGTCGGGTTTGGTTCCCTCCCCCCTCTGTTCTTTTTGTAATGAGGAAGAGACGATACACCACTTTCTTCTATCTTGTCGCCGCTTTACTGCGCTTAGAAAAAGATGGTTGGAAATACCTTTTCGAAGAATTGGCCTGGACTTGACAGAACCTGCAATTCTTTCGTTCGGAGCGTCCACTTTGGGATTCAGCCACACGGATGCATGCTTCGCTGTCCGAACATTCCTTATGGAATCTAAACGAATGCCCTGCTGAATTCCTTTATTTTTGTTTTTACTTTTAAGTTAATTATTACCAATTCAATATTACCTTCCTGATGTTATTTAACAGGCAATTCTTCGCTATTCAATGCTATTAGGAAATTTATGCTCCATAATAATTTCGAATAATCCACCCATCTCTTGGCCAATCCCCCATCGTGGGTAGGAGCCACACGCATCACAGGCCACAACAACAACAACAACAACGAGCGAATGTCAGCCTGGCTGCCTGGCTCCAGTGTACATAGCGTGTAAATAGCATCTTCGGTCTGTGTCTTTCCACACGTAACATTTCTGATGGAGGTCAGCAATCCCCGTCCACACCACGGAACTCCTAAGTGGTCGGCACACCGAGCTTGTCACCATGCCTCCCGGTGACGAGACCGCCTCTGCAACGGCTTCGGCTTGTCTGACTGCTCCAATCGTCCCGGTTGCCCCACATCGTGACCCGGGTGTGTTCTCTGGCCTCGAGGGACAGGATGTTGACGACTGGATCAAGCTGTATAAACACGCCAGTGCTAATAACAGGTGGGACCCAACGATTATGCTCGCCAATGTCATCTTTTATCTCGCCGGCACCCCGCGCGTGTGGCACCAAACGCATGATGACGAAATAACCAGTTGGGACAGTTCCAAGGAAAAGCTACGGGAACTGTTCGGCGACTCCATTGGGCGCAAGGCTTCCGCGAGAAAGGCTCTTGCGTCTCGTGTTCTGTCATCTACAGAGCCATACGTTTCCTACATGATATCATTTTGATGCATGGTGCTCCGCGTCAATAGCTTACAGACCGCGGCCGCACCTTTCTGGCCAAAGTCATTGACGAGATCACGCGTGCCTGCTCAATACAGCATAAATTTACCACCTCCTACCACCCCCAAACGAACAGCATCACTGAGCGTTTGAACCGCACCCTTACAGACATGCTATCCAAATACGTTTCAGACGACCACCGTGACTGGGACCTTGCTCCACCTTACATTACATTTGCATACAACTCTTCCCGTCTCGAAACTGCTGGCTTTTCCCCGTTTTACTTCTTGTATGGCCGCGAACTGACGCTACCACTGGACACTGTGCTTCCGTCTGCCACAGCTTCAACTAGCGATCATGCCCGTGATGCAATCGCCCATGCTGACCATGCTCGCCAACTTGCGCGTGCTCGTTTACAAGTGTCTCAAGGCAAGCAGAAACAACGCTACGACCTCCGTCACCGTGATGTCCATCTTTTGCCCGGCGCCCTCGTGTTGCTTTGGTCACCATCGCGTAAAGTCGGCCTTTGTGAAAAACTGCTTTCCTGTTACACAGGCCCATATCGCGTGATACGCAAAGTGACAGATGTCACCTATGAAATCGTTCTAGACACGCCCACTACGTCCTCCGCTGTGAAAACCAGTGACAAACCAGGACAACCACGTTGCCCGACTCAAGCCCTACTAGTGTTCACACGCCTTGGATATTTAACAGCACCGTGACGGTGCTTTTGACGCCGGGGGGGGGGTAATATTACGATATCATTGAACGATGCTCAAGAGATGAGCCGCCGCGAGAACGACGAAGAAGTTGGTCGGTGGCCTTGGCACGAGCCTGGCTGCCTGGCTCCAGTGTACATAGCGTGTAAATAGCATCTTCCGTCAGTGTCTTTCCACATGTAACAATATGTAGCTTGTCCGCTTGAGATACTCCAAATTCTCAAGCGCACCGGCTGCTTGAGGATGTAGCCCGACAATTTGATACTGGCGACCAAAAAGTGACTGACGCTCACAGCGGCAAGTGCGACCGACCATCACCATCTGCTCACAATTGCATCGCCATCTAAAATAATTATCAGCGTATGCAGACGTCCTGGCTGTACTTTCTAAGCACGAAGCCGCGGGGTCACAAGCAGCCACGGCGGCCGCATTTCGATTGGGGCAAAATTCAAAAGCACCAGTGTGCTTAGTTGTGGCGCACGCTAAAGAACTCCAGGTGGTCAAAATTAGGAGTCCCCCACTACGGCGTTCCCGATAATCTCCGGGACTCACGCGGTGTCCGAGGACTCAAAGTTGTGGATGCCAAGGAGACACATTGCGGAATTGACGAGAAGGTCATCTTCCTAGAGCCGAGAAAATAACAGGCGAAAATAGGTGCTATGCTGCTCAGGGGAAATACTAGCCACCAGGAGGTCATCGAGATATGCTAAGATGAAAGGCAGTCCCCTGGTGACCTCGTTGACAAACCTTTCGAACGTCTTAGAATTAATTCTCAGCCCAAACGGCAGGCGGACGTCCGCGTCACCACGTTATAGGGACCGAGGTTAGGTCCTCTACAGCAACGTGTGAGTCAGCGAGCTAAGGACCTGAGAAGTGTTCGGGCCGATGGCTGGAGCTAAAGAAACTATTTTGCTTTTATTATTCTTTCATGTTCCTTGTAATCTCGCAGCTCGCAACCCAAGGCATGACACACGTGCCGCAGCGCGTCAGACATAAAAGGCGGCCGTTGAAGACGAGAACGGCTGGCAGACTGCGAATGTCGTTAGTTCAGCACCTTTTCAACTGCGATCGAGCGACTGAAAAATCGAGTAGCGAGCGACACATCCAAAATGGGCCCTCTATATAAGAGCGATCACTTGCGACTGGTCGTATTGCGACAAACTTGGTCGCGCGACCACTCTCACCAGTCGGTGTGGATGAGTTTTATTAGAGGCAGTTTACAGAACTGCGATATATAAGTTTATTATTATTTTTTTCAGGGTTGGGATTTTGTAAACTACGTTTCGATTTTGTAAGTTCTCAAATGCGACAAATTTTGTGAAACATTCGACATTCTAATTTAAAATTCTGCTTGGTAGAGGCACTAGAGCTTAAATATTTCTAGTAAAGAATGGAGGGCTGTATATCTGCTGGTTGCCAGTTGACGGGGAATCTCGGCGGCCGCTGTACTGAATTGACGAACTAGACGAGAGTATTTTCTTCAAGAACTTTTTTCTTCCTGAAAGCATTTTCTACCGACAGCAAATATCTCTCTTACAGTTGAACAAGGCTCACGAGAGAAGGAAGCTTGTCCTCGTATTACGTTTTCGTAAGAAATCATCAGCTCCGCACTATGGAGCACTCTCTCAAAACGTAATGTTCGAAAATTTGTAACATTGTTACAACGAAAATCGTGCAACATGTTTTTAATATTCTTCCGCAGTGCTCAGAGAACAAACTGGGCGACTTTCAAGAAGATTCAGAGGGCGTATATTCATACACATTTTTGAATAAAGCAACACTTTCCGAATTTTGATGATTTAAGTAAAGCATTCGTTTATTCAAAAAAACAGTAGAATAAGAAAGCAGAGGATCGTTATCCACTTAAATGCATATCTCTGCAGTAAATATAAACAAGCGGGGGTGTGAAAAACTTAGCAACCGAGGCTCAAAGCTGAGGAAGATGGAAGAATGCAGCGTCCTCGGGCATTAAAAAAAATTTTCTTTGTTCACAAGTCCAACAAATGCTTTGAGCTTCTTTCTCTTTACTTCTATTTGCACTTGAAATAAACATATGTGCTGTATTATATTTGCATGGCCTTTAGTATTTGCATGGCCTTTAGAAAAAATACTATTCGTAAAATTGTCGCCGTCGACCGACTACTCTTGATGATTTTCTTGCCCTGTACTAAGAGCTTTCTTTTAAATCAAGTAACCGTTTAGTACGATTCAGTCACGTGTGCTTAATGTGTAAAATTAGCAGAAAAATTGAAAATGTCAAATATACCATCTCTTTCGATATCTCGTGCAATTGGTCAGTTTTCAGTCTAGGCGGGTAAATTTTTTACACTCGTGCGAGTTGGAGAAAATTCAAACTGCACTTCTGGGTTGACAGAAGAAAGCAGCCTAAACATTCTTGAGGAAGTTTCAGGATGTTCGAGAAAGCCAGCGAGCATGCGCGACAGCAGAGTGGTCAGGAGGAAGGGGCGTCCTGGCTGTGTAGTCATTCGGAAGAGGACGCGGCTCCAATATTTTTTTCGGTATCAAGGATGTCTCAATGTGCGCGTCCTCATTCCCATCGTGCACGGAGCTGTGTAGATAGTGGAGTGCGCAAAGTAAAGCCATCTATGAAACCTTTACGGATGGATGGATAGATGTTATGAGCATCCCCTTTGGAGCGGGGCGGTGGGTTGCAACACCAAGCTCTTGCTATTATACTACCTAACGTCCTACCTAGGTAAAACAAAAGAAAACAGAAAAAAAGGCCGGGATCAACTCCCACAACCCAAATTTCTGACCCCGTATTGTGAACTTCGGCTTTGTACGTCTCCGTTTTTTCCTTTCCCTACTTTTCTTCCACCAATCTTCCAATCGCCTCTTGCTAATCTCTACTGCGAACATGTTTACTTTTCCACTGATCTCGCTGAACCCAAGGCTTTCAAGGAGGCCAGTGGTGCCTAAATCGACCACTGGGCAGATATTTTCATATTCTAATAAAACATGCTCTATCGTTTCCCTAGTTTTACCGCAGCAAACACACATTTCTTCTTCCTTCTTATATCTCGCTTTATAGGTACGTGTTCTAATGCATCCTGATCTCGCGGCGAAAAGTAATGAGCACCCCTTTGAGTTTTCATAAATTCTTTCTTTCCTAATTTGTTTTTTTACTCTTAAGTAGTTACTCATGGCAGGTTTCTTTTCTATTGCCGCCCCCATGAGATGATTTCAGCCTCTCTGACTTTGCACTTGTCGTTCTCTGATGCTGTGTTGCTCACCCTACATGCCGCATACTTGCTGGTAAGCTTCCTAGTTCTTTTCCTCCGCTGTGAATCAATGTTCTGCCATTACAGATACATCAACACTCTCTCAGCCAATTTACTTTCTTCCATATCGCTCAGTCGTTCTTCATAATCAATTTTACTGTGAGCTTCCTTTACTTCAAAACTTGTCCAGCCCACTTCACCCTGCACAGCTTCATTTGCAGTCTTCCCGTGAGCGCCCAGTGCGAGGCGTCCCGGTGGCCTCTGGTTCCCCTCGAGTGCTGCTTGTACCCCTGATTTCAAGCAAACAACCCATTTCCAAAAGTAAGTCCTGGAACCATTAAACCTTTCCACATACCCCGGGGCACCTCGTACCTATTGTATCCCCATAGCGCTCTGTGCATCATTATCGCTGCATTTCTCTTCCCTTTTAGAGAACCTGGGCTCTCCGCGCCATCTGGCGGAAGGCGTGGCAGCTAATCTAGTTGGCCCTTGACGGTGGCAGCGACTGCACAGGGTTGCCAGATTGGGATATTATTAGCCAAAATGTGACACTTTTTATGCGGGTCGGCATCGAAAATTCCGAGTTGGCTGTATGGCTATATTTTGGCTATTTTTGTCTTAAGAAGTTCGGAGTGGCTGACCACACGTCAACACCGACAAGATTCGCGAACGCTGGTTTATGAAAACCCAAAGCTCATTGCTGCTGTATGTAGGCAATCTCGAAGGCTCTGATTTAGGCAGTGTCGGCGCTTGGAGCATGGCTCAAGGTCATGGAGGAAGGAAAGCGTAGGAGAGGCCCCGGCCGCGACTTTACAATTGCTAGGGAGTACAGCGGGGCGTGGCACTTGTGGAGGCGCCCGACGTTTACGCGCATGCGCGAGTAGGAGCGCGTGCGAGAGAGAAAATATGGGGGCTTTTGCTCGTTGAATATACGACCCTGCCTAGCCACTACGGGGAAGTTTCTTAGCCCGTGCACTTACACAGCTTCGCTCGTCATCCTTCTTCACAGAGTGGATGGGCATTGAGTTACCTTTCACCACCGTAATTTTCACGTTGGCGGTCCTTTCCCTCTCTGTGTCTTCCCTCTATACGTTTTAAATGAGCTTCATGAGGAACAAATTTATTTATTTATTTAACAACATTATCAACCCTCCTACGAGGGTTCTTAAAGAGAGGGTGATGTGAAAATAAAGAACAATGTATAATATTCATGAACACAGAATACATCGAAATCAAGCTGCACACTCGTGCTGATAGTCATCCAGATCCAGACTTTGTTCCAATTAAGACCGATAGATATGTTCCACAGCACACGTTGGTAGCTTTTTTCACATTTCAAATACGTTGGGGAAGAAAGATTACCTTAGCATATCAGTGTCAGTGATGTAGGCTTGAATTGGCCGATTATGGTTATGCCTGAAGCTGCGTTTACCAGGTTCCAGTATGTATGCTTCTTTCTTAATACTTATTTGGCCTTCGAGTATTTGAAATAATAATTTCAATCGAATTTTGTCAACGAGTTTCTAAAAGGTCCCGGTTAGAATAACGCAGTATTTCTTTGACAAAATCATGCCTTTGATATCGGGAGCATATAAAGCGCACTGCGTACCCCTGAATTATTTCTATTCGTTTATTCTACAGCACGAGTGCTCGCCTAGCAGCACTAGTCATTAGTTTGCAGCGCTAGACAGAAACAAGTCGGTGCTATAGAGAAACGGGCAAGCAAGCGCTTCTCGTCGTCGTCTTCCTTCGACCCGCACCATGCCCACTGCCCAATGCCTGCAGTAGAATCACTCCCCACTGAAAGAGTAGTCATACTGGCGACCTAAGGACAGGAGAACGCAGGGGAGTCATGGCACCGTTTGAGCCGGGAGATATGGGCAATTTCCTGGCCGCGACGACGCTGGTAGAAAGACGATTCTATTAGCTCAATGAGGTAGTTTACCGCGGATGTTTGTTTCCGTTCCCGATAAAGACCGTGATACTTGAAGAGCAGCTTGCAGGAAAGGCCTGGAGGAATAGAGGGCATTCACAATCAGACCAGCGAGCCAGGAGCAAAGCACGTAGACCCAGTGGATGAATCGGAGCGATGCTTTTGGCACCACTGGTTCCGGGATGTGAACGAACGAGCGAGCTAGCGACATTCTTCGGCTTACGCAGCCGCTCTGGAAACAGTTATCGACTCCGAAGCATATGGCCGGCAATGTAGAATCCTGTCCATAGTGCATGAATGTTCGTGTCCGTAAAGGAGAAAAAAAAGGGAGAACACAGTGGTGCTTTGCGTGGCAGTATTGTAAGCGTAGGTGGCGAAAGGCAGAATGCGATCCCAACTCGAGTGGTCTGATGAAACATACATGGCCAACATGTCCCCAAGGGTACGGTTAAAACGCTCTGTTATCCCATTAGATTGAGGATGATATGCCGTGGTAGTGCGGTGAAGGATGCTACACTCCTTTATCAATGCTGAAATTAGGTCGGAGAGGAAAACGCAGCCGCGGTCGCTCAGTAATTCTCGAGGTGCTCCATTGCGTAAAATCAGGTTTTGAAGGATAAAACTGGTGACGTCTTTAGCTGTGGCAGATACTAGGGCTGAAGTTTCAGCGTACCGCGTGAGGTGGTCGATAGGAACAATGACCCAGCGGTTGCACCTTCGAGTGTTGGGAAGCGGACCGTATAGGTCAATGCCGACGTGGTCGAACGTACGCGCGGGGTATTTCATTTTTTTTTTTCATTTTTATTTCCTTAAAGACCCCCTGTAAGGGGTTTTACATAAGGGGTGGGGTTAACGTGAGAAAGTAAATCTTTTTTTTTTCATGATGACAGGTGGGATGTAACTTTTTCTAGGAAGGTTGATGGACAGGTGATAGCTGCAATTTGATGGGGAAGGTCGTTCCAGTCGCTTGCTGTTCGGAGGAAGAATGACTTGGAAAATGTAGTCGTACGGGCACGTTGGCGTGAGACTTTCAGCGGATGACCAATTCGGCGAGACGTGCGTGATGGCGGTGGGCAGATGTATGGCTGCTGTTTGAGCTGGGAATAATAAAATTTGTGAAATAGGCACAGGCTAGAAATACGGCGACGGAGGGAAAGACTGCATAATTGGGACTGTAGCTTGAGAGATGAAACACTAATATAGGATGAGTATGAACGGTGAATGAAACGGGCGGCTCTGTTTTGCACAGCTTCTAAGGAGTCGATGAGGTAAGCTTGCTGTGGATTCCAGATGGCGGATGCATACTCAAGTTTTGGCCTGATTAATGATTTATAAGCAAGTAGCTTTACATTTTGAGGGGCGTCGTGAAGATGACGTTTAAGAAAGCCTAGTTTTTTATTCGCAGATGATATAACCTTTGTTACGTGCTCGCGCCATGATAAGTCATTGCTGATAGTGATACCGAGGTAAGTATAGGACGGAACGAGTTCGACAGGAGAATCGGAAATCTTGTAAGTAAATAAATGCGGGTTGTGACGACGATGGAAAGACATGAGTTTGCACTTATTGGGATTAAGCGTCATCAACCAGTGATTGCACCATGATTGAATGCGGTTAAGATTGTCCAGAAGGGATTCTTGATCAGCTGTATTAGTAATTGGGGCATAAATAACGCAATCGTCGGCGAACAGACGGACATGGCATGATAAATTTTGTGGCAGATCATTAATATAAATTTAGAATAGGAGGGGGCCAAGGACAGTTCCCTGAGGAACGCCCAATGTTACTGGTAGACGGTTAGAAGAGTAGTTGTTAATAGTAACAGACTGTGAACGATGTGCGAGGAATTCTTTTAACCATGCAATAATTTCTCGATGCAAGTTTAGCCTGGAAAGTTTTAAGAGTAGACGTTGATGAGGTACCTTATCGAATGCTTTGGCAAAGTCTAAAAAGATGGCGTCAGTTTGTAAGTTAGCATCAAGGTTGGAATGAAGATCGTGAAGAAAGATGGCAAGCTGTGTCTCACATGATAAGCCTTTTCTAAATCCATGTTGAGATGGAGTGAAAAAATTTATAGAGTCTAGATGCTGCATTATCTGGGAGTAGATGACGTGTTCCATTAGTTTACAAGGGATGCTAGTTAGGGAAATGGGCGATAGTTGAGTGGAGAGTCTCTGTTACCTGATTTGAAAACAGGAACGACCTTCCCCATCTTCCAGCCTTCTGGGATGATACCTGTGGCGAGTGACTGAGAAAACAATAAGCATAAAAACTTGGACGAAATGTCCTTAGTGTTTTTGAGAAACTTAGTGTTAATTTCGTCCGTTCCGGCTGACGATGAAATTTTCAATTTGTCGATTGCGCACGAAATGCCATTTGGATGAAAAATTATGGCTGGCATTGCTAGTTCAGTAATGGATAGTAGTGAAAGGAATGTATCTTCAGGTTCTATCGTGAATACTGATGAAAAGGCAGTATTAAATATATCGGCACACTGAACATCACTAACAGAGTCGCCGTTATCATTAGTAAGGGTGATGTCGTGCGATTCCTGGGGATTTATCACGTTCCAAAATTTTCTCGGGTTAGTTGTTATCATTTTCGGTAAGTCGTTGTGAAGAAAGAAACGTTTCGCGCTTTTCACTTCTGCTAAGTACGCGTCTTCAGCGCTGTAGTACTTTTCCCATGCAGAAGAGCTGGGTCTAAGTTTAGCTGCACGGTACAGCCGCTGCTTTTTATTTTTGAGTCTTTTGAGCGTTTTATTTAACCAAGGATTTTGGGAATCAGAGTTTATAGTGCACTTTGGAATGTATCTGCTCGTTAGATCACTAATTTTGCGTTTAAATATTGACCAGTTTTCGTCGACTGTATGCTGATGGAAGTGAAGTTCAAAAGTGGATAAGAGGGAGTTTAATTCATTATTTATTGCTGCGTAGTCGGCCTTATCGTAAAGCTTTATTGTTTTTTTGGACACTTTCCTTTGAACGGGAGTAATGTTAAATGAGGCGTGAATAACTTTATGGTCACTGATTTCCCTCAGGTAAGTAATAGAAGCTAAGGTCTCAGGATGACTAGTTAGAATGAGATCAAGAGTGTTTTGTGAAGTCTGGGTGATGCGAGTTGGCTCAGTCATTAGCTGTGAAAGGTTAAAATTGAGACATACGTCGACAAATTCTCGAGGCTATTGAGAAACGGTAACGTGAGGTTGGTGCCAGTTAATAGAAGGGTAGGTAAAGTCACCGAAAAGAATAATTCGTGCACTTGGATACATAGTTGTTAATTGTAGCAAAACACTGTTAAACTCACGGGGGAAGTCAGGGCTATTATGTGGCGGTCGATAGCAGACACCAATTCGTGTTGTTATTGGCGCAGTGCGGCAAATGAGCCACATAATTTCAAGGTGAGAAGTGATGTTGACAAGCGAGAATGGTAGTTTTCGATTAACGGCGACTAAAACACCGCCACCTCGAGAAGCCTCGCGGTCGTTGCGAAAGAGGCGAAAATTTGGCAAATCATGCAGAACTTCAGAATCGCTGATGTTTTCGTTGAGCTATGTTTCTGTTAGTACAAGTATGTTGCTTCCGGACGACGATACAAGGTTAGATACAAGGTCTCGTTTGGGAAGGAAGCTGCGTATATTTGTGAAAATGACGAAAAGGCAAAGGGTGGTTCGGCGGTTGGTTCTAGGATGACAAGCTGATAGAGGGCATTGTGGGGACCGGCGCCGAAAAGTTATCTGCTACGCGATTTCCTTCACTGAGTTAGTCTTTTCGTCAAAGAAGTAGCGCTTGGGGCCGATATGAAGCGTCTCATAGCGGAGTGAGAATTTATTAGTTGTTTCTTTTGCAAATGCAACCAAGTGCTTTCGAATATTTTGGACGCGGCGGGTATAATCTTCGCCTACACTGAATTTCGTTCCTTTAAATTTTGGCCCTCTAGATAGAATGGTTTCTTTTGCCTTGGATGATATGAATTTCACAATGATAGGGCGTAGATGGTTTGGGGTATGACGGCCAAGCCGGTGGGCACGCTCTATATCTTTGGGATCTAAGGCTATTTCCAGGTGTTCTAAGCAATGATCAGCGATAACTTTATTAGACTCGGCATATGTTTCACGGGGGGATGAGTCAGGCAGACCGTAGAAAATTAGATTGTTCCTGCGGGAGCGGTTTTCAGAATCGTCAAGACGAAGCTGCAAGTCTTGAACCAAAAGAGCTGTCTGGCTAACTGTTGACTGAATGATTTCAACGTCTGATGTAACTGTAGACAGATTCTGGGAACGTTCTTCGAGTTCAGTGAGGCGGGTATTGAAATCGGATATCGTTTTGTCGATTGAAAGCATACGTCCTTTTATATCTTGCAGGTCAGAGATTAGTGTTGCCTGGCCATCAGACAGCTTTTTCAATTCATTCGACATCCAATTTTTCAGGTCCACGGTTAGTTTCAACATCACCAGCAAGGAGTAATAAGGACCGTACATTATGACAACATTCGGCACAAATAGCGGTCAAACACTTCGGGCTCGGCAGCTGTATCAGGAAATAATTACTGGATTTCTTAGTAAATAGACTGACCGGTTCACCAACCTGCATGATGAAGAGAGTCAGATGCGATAACCGTGCCGTGGCACAGCTGCCGAGCCCACAGATTGTGCGAGGTGATTGCTGGTCTTTTATAGGTGGCTTGCCAACTGATGTTGCTGCTGATGGTTTTTCCCAGTTGAAGTCGAGGGTCCAGTTTGTCACGTGTGGTAAATTGGCAGAGTCGGCGATGGCGCTGATGAAGCGGTGGCTGTCTTCGACAGCGCTCCAAGAAAACTCGGCTGGGGACCGGGAGGTGTCCAGGAGGGTCCGGGAGGCGTCGAAGAATACGGTAAGCAGAAGGCAAGCGGAGGCGTGAAAGGGCAACGCTTCACCAACCTGCATGATGAAGAGAGTCAGATGCGATAACCGTGCCGTGGCACAGCTGCCGAGCCCACAGATTGTGCGAGGTGATTGCTGGTCTTTTATAGGTGGCTTGCCAAGTGATGTTGCATCTGATGGTGTTTCCCAGTTGAAGTCGAGGGTCCAGTTTGTCACGTGTGGTAAATGGGCAGAGTCGGCGATGGCGCTGATGAAGCGGTGGCTGTCTTCGACAGCGCTCCAAGAAAACTCGGCTGGGGACCGGGAGGTGTCCAGGAGGGTCCGGGAGGCGTCGAAGAATACGGTAAGCAGAAGGCAAGCGGAGGCGTGAAAGGGCAACGCTTCACCAACCTGCATGATGAAGAGAGTCAGATGCGATAACCGTGCCGTGGCACAGCTGCCGAGCCCACCCGTTGTAAACGTTGCAAGGGGTCTGCGGCATGTTGAAGTGGCGCCTTGCGTCGTTGGTATATGTGGCACGACCGGACACACCGGTGAACGAAACGGTACATACTGCGCCAGTAGTACCGAAGCTGGAGGTGAGAGTATGTCTTTAATACATCAGGATGAACGCATTGTGGGTCGTGGTGGAACATGGAGCAGATGTCGGAGCGAGGGTGTCGGGGTATAACGCGCAAGCACTTGCGGCCACTTGAATTGTAGTTCCGGCGGAGCATCCGAGAGATCGGCGCTGGCGACTGGCTAGACAGGAAGTCAATAAGCGAAGAGATCTATGGGTCTTTATGCTGCTCTAATGGCATGTCAGAAATGTTGAGGGCGAAGGCATCACAGGCGGAAATAGACGAGTACGCAAGACGAGAAGGCACAGGTGAAAGGGATAGAGCGTCTGCGTCTGAAAGCTGTCGGCTTGAGCGATAAACAACGCGGATGTCGTGCTTTTGTATGCGCAATGCCCAACGGACGAGCGGACCAGATGGATCTTTTGGTGAAGATAACCATGACAGTGCACGATGGTCGGTCCCGATGTCAAATGGACGCCCATACACATAAGTAACAAATTTTCCGATAGTACAAATAAGGGCCAAACGTTCCTTCTCAGAACCGAATAGTTCGCCTCGACTTTGGTAGTTCTGGCGTACTGGCGTACTGGCGTCTGGCGTACGCGACAACGTACTCTTCGAAGCCATCCTTGCGTTGTGCAAGGAAAGCGCCAAGCCCGACACCACTCGCGTCCGTATGGATCTGAGTTGGAACAGAGGGATCGAAGTGTCGCAGTACTGGAGGCGAGGTGAGAACGCATCGCAGTTCTTGGAATGCGTCGTCACATGCCGGGGACCAGGTCGATAGGTCAGAACAGCCGGTGAGAAGCTGCGTCAAGGGGGTGATGATAGAGGCAAATTTACGGACGAAGCGTCGGAAATGTGAGCATAAGCCGATGAAGCTGCGAAGCTTCTTAATGGTGGTTTGTTCAGGGAACTCGTCTACGGCGCTACGTTTCGTAGGGTCCGGGTTTGAAACTACATGGCTGAGAATAGTAAGTGTGCGAGCGTCAAAGTGGCATTCCTAAAATTTAGTTGCAGTCCTGCAGTGGAGCGGCACGCGACGACTTACTCGAGGCGGCTGAGGTGTGACGTAAAGTGGGTGGAAAGAAACCACAATGTCATCTAAACAACAGAGGTACGTTTTCCACTTCAGCCCTCGAAGAATGGCGTCCATCATTCACTCGAAAGTGGTAGGTGCGTTGCAAAGGCCGAACGGCATGACAGTAAATTCATATAACCCATCAGGTGTTGCAAAGGCTGTCTTTAGGCGATCGGCCTTTGCCAATGTAACTTGCCAGTACTCGGAGTGCAGATCCAGCTAGGAAAATAATTCAGCTCCCTGTAGACTGTCCAAGGCATCGTCAATGAGCGGCAGAGGATAGACATCGTTGCGCGTTATTCGATTAAGGCGGCGATAGTCGACGCAGAACCGTATGGAGCCATTTTTTTTAACGGGGACAACCGGAGATGCCCAAGGAGTCTGATAGGGCTGGATGATGCCACGCTCCAGCACGTCGTCAACATGCTGGTCGATGATCTGGCGTCCAGCGGCCGACACACGATATGGACACTGGCGCAATGGTGCTGGTTGGCCGGTGTCGATACGGTGAACGACTGTGGACGCTTGGCCCAGTGATGGTTGGTCAATGTCAAATGAGGCACGACAACACTGGAGGAGCTTGATAATTCCTCTGCTGCGCAGGTGTGAGTTCTGCGTCAACGGCCCGAGCGAAGACGTCTACAGGGGCATCAGTCGCGGCGGGAGGAGTGACGGCACCAATCGGAAGTGATGCCGTATCACCAAACACGGTAGCCGGCAGAACGCGATCGAAAGCTTGAGAGGTGCCCAGGCAGTCGCTGCGGAGTAGGGATGATGGGCAGGCGGACGGATTTCACAAGTATAGGGCAGCAGAACCGTCGCAAAAAGTAACGATGACAAATGGAAGCAGAAAGTTCCGGCGGCGCGCACAATTAACCGACGGCGTAAACGGAACAGATGAGTTCGCAGCAGAGTTACATTTGACACAGGTATCAGAGCGGAGGACAAAGGTGCGATGTCGATAGTAAGTTTGAGGGTAGGGAGTTGACCTTGTTGTTGTTTCGTGGCCCAGTTTAGGCGACTACAGCAAAGCGCAGGACAAGTTCACACACTGTTGTATCGGCCAATAACCGGAAACGAAGCACGCAGGTGGGTTCTGCGGAGAGGGGAAGCGGGAAACAACCACGCGTGGAGAGAAAAAGGATTGTTGGCTGCGCCGTAGAAAAGGCACTAGATCTGCACCCTCGCCCGGAAGAAAAGGGTAGGCGGCTCAAGTTGGAGCACAGCTTCAGGCTTGGACTCGGACAGACGCCTCGGCGTTGGAACAAAGCATCACTTTATTGGACAACGGCTCTTCCATTCACGCTGCCACCGTGCACTCGAATCATCGAGGGGCGCTGACTTCGGACCTTAGACACCTTCCCTCCTTGACTGGTGCTGAAGCTACCAGAGGACAAAGGGAAAGGAAATTAACTGGCGCAGTCGACACTAGGATCGGACAGCCAGCAGCAGGGAAGGTGCTTAAATCCGGTGAAGCTGACTGGACGCCCGCTGTAACTTGGACCTGCAGGTAGGCTGTGAGAAGCACTACTGGCATTCCGTGCGAGCCTGCCAGACAAAATTTGCGAGACAGGAGTTCAGCGGGACGAGAGCTGCTGCGCGTCAAGAAATGAGGGCAGACCCGAAGGACTTCGTTGAGCGACAAAAGAGCTGCTGTGGTGTTCTGCATCAGGAGCAAGGCAGCAAGGAACGTCGACGCGACTGAGCAAGGCAACTCTAGATGTGGTCCGGTGGAGTTCTTGGAGCACCGAAGGACTACGTCACGACGAGCCTGGGAGGCAAGACTGACGCAGCTGACAGCAGCACCGGGCTACGCATCACGACAAGGTGAGGCTCATTTTGTGCTCTCTCGTGGTCCCTTTCACTGAATGCATTTGCGTTCAGGCACACTCTGCGAGATGGCAGATTCAGATGGAAACGTGATGGAAGGTGACATTGTGAATAAGCGTTAAAGCGTTTCGTTGTGAAAAAGCGTTAAAGCTCAAGCTAGAGCTGGAGAAGATGAGGTCGTCGCGAGCCTCGTCAGAGGAACCGGTGAACAGGAATCAGCACGCCGCAATGGCACAATACTCGAAAGAGTTGAAAGCAGTCCTTGCCCCCATGCCCACTAACGAGCCAATGATTCCCGCCTGGTTCAACGTGGACGCTCTTTTTGCGGCATTGAGTGTAACTATTGAACTACAGGGCACGATTATATTACCTTTCCTAAATGACAAGATGCGAACATTCGTTGCCAGTCAATCGGAAGCTGGTGTAATGCGTTACTCAGACCTAAAATCTAGAGTGTTGAAGGAACTGCGGATAACTCCAAGTGAGTTCCACAGAATGTTTCTCGAAATCAAGAGGGAAGCAGGCGAGTCTTGGAGCCAAGATGCGGCACGCCTGGAGATAATGTTCACGTACTACCTCAGCAGTAGAGAGGTGCTGCCGTTTGAGAGCCTGCAGGAATTGTTGATAGCTGATAGGCTAAAGCAGTTAATGCCAAGTGATCTCCCCTCACTGGTCGCCCAGCAGGAATAAAGGGCTGGTTGAAAGCCAAAGACATAGCAGTGTTAGCTGCAAATTTCAAAGAAAGTCTGGACATTAGCAATGGCGATTGCCGCGGTACTGCAAAGCGGAAATGACAATTATAGGCCGCAAGCTATACAAGCCACTAGGTCGAACTTTAGCCCTAATTCTGTGGTGTGTTTAGGATGTGGACAACGGGGTCACTTCAAAAGAGATTGTGACTCATCACATGACACTACAGCCAAGAAACCTGAACTTTCGCCCGTAGCTCTCCAGAATGAGAGGTCAGTTAAGAGCCCTGCCACACCACCACGACACACTGCCTTTGGGAACAACCCAAAGACGGGTGACCCGACAATCGAGGTTTTAGTGGGAGACAAACCCTGCGTCGCGTGCATTGATTCAGGTGCAGATATCATGGTGATACGAGCGAATGAGGTATCGGCTGAGAATTTGGGTAAGAGCAGCGGCAGAATAAAGCTAACTGGTGCTTTTGGACATGGTGTCACCGCACACCTGATGTATCTGCCTCTCGGTCTTCTGTGCTCATCGGGAAGCACTATTCAGCGTTTGCCATTGCTTTGTGCGGTAACTGATCAGTTAACTACCTGCGCGGAAGTTTTACTCACTCCGGGAGAATACGAATGCCTTCGTAACTGCCGGCAGGAGCTACTGAATGATCTGAAGGAATGTGATTGGGGTATAGACTTTAAAGCAAAGGAATTAGGACCTGAAAAGTATTCTCTAATGAGAGAGCAAGAACAGGTGGCTATGCTCTACCCGTAACGCTAACGCCGTGCAGCGCGCATTTGAAGGACCATCGAGCAATGAGCGCCAGGCGACTAACACTGAGAGTGGGGCAAACGCCTCATTAGAAGATGAAGGAGAGAGGGAAGAGGCCACACAAGCATTGGAGCCGCGACCTACTAATCCCACGTGCATTGAGCAGCAGCAGCAATCGAAAAGTCAGGATGTTGTAGCTTCGGATAATATAGGCGACAGCGAGCAACTTCCGCAAGTCACAGAAAGTTATTTTCTGGAAGAGCAGAAAGAAGATGAGTCACTCGCTGATGCTTGGCGCCAGGCGAAAGAGCGGTCGCTCGGCATGGTTATCAATGGTCCGTTGCTTCATCACAGGGAACAATTAGAAAGGAAACAGTGTCTCCAGTTAGCAGTACCAAAGTCGCGCCGAGCCAAAGCGTTGGAGTTAGCGCACGACAGTCCTTGCGGTGGTCACTTCTCAGAAAAGAAAGAGCAAAAAGCGCATTAAAGGGGCCTTCTTTTGGCCATCATTGGCGTCTGATGGGAAGCGCCATTGTCAGAGTTGTTATGAGTCTCAGGTTCATGCGCGTAAGCTGAAAACTGATCGGGTGCCCATAACGCCCCTGAACAGGCCGCAGACACCTCTTGAGGTAGTTTACCATGACTGCATAGGCCCCCTTGAGCCAGCTTCGTCACGGGGTCATAAATATGCTTTAAGTGTTGTGGGGTCAGGTGTACATGCTCCAGACCCTAATAAGGTACGCGCTGTCCAGCAGCTGGGACCACCTAAGAGAAAACGAGAACAGAGGCGTGTCCTAGGGTTTCTCAACTACTATCGAGGCTATGTGCCTAACTATTCAAGACTCGTCTTGCCACTGACAAGGCTGACAAACAAAAGGGCTCCGAACACACTGCCATGGAACTTTGAGGCACAGGTTGTGTTCGACTCAGTGAAAAAGGCCCTCGCGTCAATTCCTGGGTTTGCAGCACCAGATCTCCGGCAAAAGTTTTTGTTTGGCCACGGATGCATTGGGAATGGCAGTTGGCGCTTTCCTCTCCCAAAAAGTAGGTGAAATCGAGCGACCAGTTGCATTTCTTAGTAAGAAGTAGAGCCCGTCGCAAAAAAAAGTGGTTCACAATTCAGCGGGAGGCGCTTGCAATTGTGTGAGCGCTAGAATCTTTGGGTACATGGCTTTTCGGCACAAAGATTGAAATAATGACCGACCATGATCCGCTGACTTCCCTGACTTCCGCGGCTCCCTCCAGTGCTAGGCTGACGCGTTGGGCATTGGCAATTCAAAAGTACGACATGGAAATTCTTCACATCAAAGGGCTGAACAAGGCTGCTGATGCACTTTCGCGTCTCGGATGATCATTCGGGATGTGTTACATGTTTGTTGAGTCAATGCGCTGTTATGTTTGACTCAGACGCGTATATTAGTTTATCTTTAGCCATGAATTAGAGTGTGTATCGAATCACCATGCAGTATTTGATTTTGCATGTTCGGAGACAAGTGTTAAGTGTCGTTTTAAGGTAGCTCCAAAAGATGAATATTTTGAGTATAATGTCGAAATGTATTGTGTGGCGTGTGAAATATTCACTCATTTGCTGGTATGACTGATTGAGGAGAGGGTATAGCTGACAAAGATCCCGTCGCTCCCGTTGAGTGTGCTCCGGGGGACCTCGGGGCGCACAGAGTGGGTCTCGCGTGTTGGGACAATCACAGTGCGGACTGGTGAACGCGAGTGACACTATACCACAGGACAAGTGGGACTCTATCCTGTTCATGTGCCTTGTTTTAGAGGAGTCAAGCCTAGGCGAACTTATTAATACTGTTCATTGGTAGCGTAGTGTGTCACAATTCTTTTTGCGTTGGTAGGATGGCGAGACTTTTGTTTACTAATGCGAATGTGAAGTCTACTGCATTGTAAGCATACTCATGTATTTCTCTTCGGCATTATTACACGAGGTTATCCTTTTGTGTAAGAAATTGAGATTGGTCCCGTGTGCGGGAAGGGCTTGATATAACTTTTGTGCGCGTTTTTAAATTTTTTTTATCATGTTACGTGGACATCGAGTGTCCAGTGACGCTCTTGAGGGGGGGGGGGAGTCAGTTTGAGGTTAGGGAGTTGACCTTGCTGTTGTTTCGCGGCCCAGTTTAGGCGACTGCAGCGAAGCGCAGGACGAGTTCACGCACTGCTGTATCGGTCAATAACCGGCAACGAAGCACGCAGGTGGGTTCCGCGAAGAGGGGGAAGCGGGAAACATCCTCGCGTGGAGAGAAAACCCCTTAGTGTCTGCGCCGTAGTAAAGGCAGTAGATCTGCACCCTCGTTCGGAACAAAAGGTAGACGGCCCGAGCTGGAGCGGAGCTTCGGGCTTGGACTTGGACAGACGCCTCGGTGTTGGAATAAAGCATCACTTTGTCGGACAACGGCTCTTCCTTCGCGCTGCCACCATGCACTCTAATCATCGAGGGGCGCCGACTGTGGACCTTAAACACCTTCCCTCCTTGACTACTGTTGAAGCTACCAGAGGACAAAGGGAAAGGAAATTAACTTCGATGTCAGAGGCGGAAACTACTTTAGAATAATAGTGGTCGTCAGGGTCAAAGCACGGCACTGATAACGTAAGTTCGGCCCGAGCGCAGTGGAAAAGAGCTTGATTGACTGAGAGGAAATTCCATTCAAAGATAACATCGTGCGAGGAACGAGATAGGACAACAAATTCTGCAATACACATAACGCTTTGAATGACGACCCGGGCAATACACGACACTGAAGGCTGAATTCGATCCGAGGTTGCTGTACGCAGAGGAAGAGAGGTAAGGGGAGTGGTCAATTTGTTCAAATTGCGGCAAAGCTTGTCACTAATAATAGAAACGGCGGCTCCGGTGTCAATAGAGATGTTTAGCTTGTCCGGTATTCCGGTAAAGCGCAGTGGAAGGGGCGTTGGGGCAGAGGCGCAAACGTCAGCGGTCTGCATGGTCTGCAGCGTATTCTACCTCACTGGTGGCGTAAATTTTCAGCACTGACGTAACAGTGTTGCTGCCAGAAATTTACACCCGTAACAAAGTAAAATACACTTGGTTACTGCAATATTAGTTGTTTCTGTCTGTTTGAGCACTGTGCCACCACATGGCTGCACGATGCAGACCGCTCACGTTTACGCCTCTGCCCCAACGCCCCAACGCCCTTTCCGCCTGCGTTTACCGGAATACTGGACAAACTAAACCTCTCTAAATAGTGCGTGTACGGTGACGCCGTCTACGCACCGTTCAATTTCGTTCGCCGGAGGAGAATGAGGCCTTGAAATGTTCGACATAAACGCAGTTCTTGCATCTGGAACTGCGACTGTTAGTTTTCGTCTCGGGCTGCAAGGCTGGGTCGGCGAACAATTGGAAATATGGATCGGCGAATTTCGTTCGCCGGAGGAGAATGAGGCCTTGAAATGTACGACATAAACGCAGTTCTTGCATCTGGAACTGCGACTGTTAGTTTTCGTCTCGGGCTGCAAGGCTGGGTCGGCGAACAATTGGAAAAATGGATCGGCGACATGGGGAAGGCAACCGACGTGAATCGACGGGGTGGCGACCGTAAGGCGAGCCGGAGGAACATTAGATGGGTCATAACGCGAAGTCGAATAGGCCTACAGCTTGAGGCGCCCCCACTGTCAGGTAAATGGAGGTTGCGACGGTGGCAGAATCATGCTACGTGGCCTGGAAAATGGGAGGAATAGTATATTGGCCGGTTATCAGGTGTTGACCACGGGTTGATGACAGTGGCTCCAACGGCTGGGTAAAGACAAAAATTGGACGGGAAAGTGGCGCCAGCACGTGGAAGATGCCCGTAGCTTGGTAGACGTAAGAAGCCGAAGGAGAATAAGGCCGGGCGACAGCGTCGGCGTAAGTTAGTGGTCCAGCAGCAGGCTGCAGAGGGGGGCAGATGGGAGTGCTTGCCAACTTGCCTCTGAATGGCGTGAGGAAGCGAAGAAGCAAGGTTGTCGATGGTTGGGGTGTGCTAGTCGCCAGAGAGAGTTGGCGTGTGATTTCCTGGGGGATGAACTGCATTATCTTCAGCATTAAAGTAGAAATGTCGGCAGCGTCGCAGCCGAAATACAAGGGAGATAGATACACCGTATCCTGTTGAGCAGCGCGCATTGAGGCACGCTGCTTGCGAAGCTCGTCGCTCTGCTGACAGAGCCGTGTGACCTCGGTAATCGTCCGGGAACTCTTCGCGACGAGCATCTAGAAGGCATGGTCATCGATGCTTTTCATTACGTGCTTGATTTTGTCAGCTCCATCCATAGATGAGTTGACGCGCTTGCAGAGCGAGAACACATCTTCGGTGTAACTTTCTCGTCCTGGCATTGTGCTCCACCACGCAAGCGCTGCTCAGCACGAAGCCGGTGTACGGTGGGATGGCCTGTGACCTTTGCCAGTTATCGTGAAAGCCGACCAGGTGGTAAGGTCGGATTCATGATTGTGGAACCATAGGTTTGCCATGTCAGTCAAGTAAAAGATCACATTAGTTAGCTTGGAGCGGTCGTCCCATTATTATAGGCGCTTACACGGTCATATTCCGTGAGCCAGCCTTCCACGTCGTTGTCGTCTGAGCCGCTAAATTTAGCAGGATCGCGCTGCCGAGTGGCATCAGAGCAGACGATGGCCGGGGCACGGGAGCAGCAGCCTGGGATGGTCCGGGATCCTCCATTTAATAGCTGGTGGTAGCTTCCGACAGTGGAGTCCCAGGATGTCGAACAGAAACCCATCACCTCCACCAAATTCAAGGGGGGTGTTCGCTTAGCAGCACTAGTTCTGGGTTTGCAGCGGTAGGCTGAAACAAGTCAGTGCTATAGCAAAACGGGCAAGCAAGCGCTTCTCATCATCGTCTTTTTTTTTACAAAGCACTATGCCCACTGCCCAATGGCTTCAGTACAATTCAAATAATTTTCGTGAGAGATCCATACCACTGACGGATACTCGAGAACTGGCCTTACAAAAGTTTTGTAAACAGTTGGTCTCACATGGCATGTAGCACCTTCGAATTTCTTTTTCCATTTTTCTTCTTGCGAAAATAGCCTCCCGTACGCCTTCCAACAAAGACTATCTGTATGTACGCTCCAAGATAAGGTTTGTGTTTGTTATTTACAGGAATTTAAACTGACTCTTACTTATTAAGCACTTCTCACTAATACTATGTGGAAACAAGAGACGACTGCTTCTTTTGTGGTAGTCTGTGTAAATGTTGATTTAGAATAATTTGTTTCCCTATTCCATTTCTTGCAGCATCCACTTAACGCCTTTAAACAGTTGTTAATATTACGTTAGTCTTGCGTGTATCGTACTGTAGAATAAAATGAACAGTCATCTGCGAACAGTTTAACGTGTACATTTGGTTCCATGACAGCAGAGATGTCATTAATATACACCAAAAATAAAAGCCATCCCAGAGTATGATCTCTGCTGCACTCCCGAGAGCACTACCAGTGAGCCGGAGGCATGGCCATCCATTCTGGACACCTGGTTGCGATTCGTTAAGTATTACTTAATTGCAGGCCATCTTAGTGTCACTCGCACCGACGACCATGTCCGCCGTCGCTTCTAATGGCCCAGCCTTGCTCGATCTGTACGGCGTTACGTCGCGCCATGCGAGCCCTCTCAGCATCGCAAAAAAACAGCGATGCTTCCTTCTGGGTATCTTCAACCCCTCGACATCCCATTTGAGTCGTTCTTTCGAGTGGGTTTAGATCTTCTCAGTCTTTTTCCCGAGTGCAAAGCCGGCAACAAGTGGATCGCTGTGACTGGTGCATCACAGGGACGTCGCGGATTTCTTCCTACGCGGCATAATTTTAGTATATGGCATTCGACGACAGCTACTCAGGGACCGTGGTCGTACATCCTTTTCGAAAGTCATTGCTGACATTTTGCAGTCTTGCTCTAGCAAGCACAAGCTCACTACCTCGTACCATCGCATGAACAACGGTCTGGCTGAGCGATTGAGCCGGAGCATCAACCACATTCTAAATATCTTTCGCCATCGCCATGGGACGATTCACTACCCTACGTCACGTTTGCTTAATATTCTTCAAGCCACGAAATTGCTGGCTATTTGCCGTTTTTCCACTTGCTTGGTTGCGACCCTGCGTTGCCCTTGGACGCTTCATTTCCCTGTGCTAGTGCCTAGAGCAGCGAGTATGTCCGCGACGCCATTGCCCGTGCTGACCACGCGAGGGAGCTTGGCATCACAAGAAAATCAAAACACGTTTGCAATAAGAGGCAACAGGACGTAAACTTTACACCAGGTTCCCTTCTGCTACTTTGGTCCCCTTCCCGTCTAGTGGGGCTCAGAAAAATTCTTTCGTTGCTACAGGGGCCCTCACCACGCCTAACGCCAAGCGACAGAAGTTACCTAGAAGATAGTCCCTGTCAGCTCCACCTAGTCATCTGGCCTAACCTCACCTGTTGCCGTTCACCTCGCACGGCTGAAACCTTACCACGCTCTTCCTAACGTTCCCAGTTGATGCATAAGGACGGTGCTTTTTCCGTCGGGGGTCGTGTTACGATGAGGCGAAGAAGAAACGACGACGGTCCTGAAGACGACCAAAAGATGACAAAGCCTGACTTAGGGCAAACTAAACCAAAGCAAGCCTGACTGGGCGCTCTTCTGTTTCCACAAACGTCTTTATTTGTAAATATATGTTTTAAATAGCTTTATACGCGTGATAATATCAACACCCATTACGTACCGATCATAAGATACATTGTTAATTGCGTTAACGTCACCATTTATATCGAAATGATTAAAGAGTGAATTGCGGTGCTTTACGTTTCAACCCTACGATTTCATTATGAGGAACGCCGTAGTTTGGTACTGCGAATTATGTTAGGCCTCCTGGAATTTGTTTTCCAAAGATGTATGCGCCGCCGTTTTTTTTTTACCATGAGGACAATTGCCATCCAGCCAAACACGTGTTGCTAAGTATGCAGCACTTTCTAAATAAAATCGTCTTAGTACTAAAATGCTCGTCTTGCAGTCAAAATAAAGGATGACAAACAAAACATCACAAATACACTTACATATACGTCTTGCCGTTGTAATGGTGGGTATTCCTGTAAAAGGAAAAATTACCTATATTAGCTTGAATGCTTAATCAAAGTTTTTATGACGCAGCAATCAGTATAGACGAGACTCACTCGTGTTGAAGACGCTCGACCATGATCACGGCAAGTCCTTTTCCAGCTACAGTGACTCCTGCCTTCCATTTATATAGCTATCAATACCACGAATATTTGTTGCGATAGCATATTGATGGTGCAAGCACAGTCCTTCGCTTGGTTACAGTGTCTCTAAAGACGCGAGAGACTTGCAGTGTGTGAGACTGCGATAACGACAAAGCAAGTGGACTTGCCTTTGTGCTTTTATGCATAAAACGACGTTTTGTTATGAAAGTAACTGGAACACCAATGCATTTACAGTAGAAGCACTGATTTATTAAATATATCCTAGATATTATCACTCCGGTATTATGCCATCTATTTAGCCTCGCCTTTTCAAATGGTACATTTCCGAAAGCAATGCAAGTAGTTAAAGTAACTGTTATGTTTAAGGGTGGGGATAAGAACCTATTATCAAGTTACAGGACAATATCGATCTTACCGATATTTTCTAAATGCATTGGAAAATTAAACAATGTTAGAATGATTTCGGTCTGGGAAAAACATCACATCCTGACCGATGACCAATTTGGCTTCACAAAAGGACGCTAAACGAAAATGGCACTTTTAACCCAAAAATCATTTATAGTTAGCGCATATGAACAGAAGTTACTAACACTAGGAGTGTTCACAGGCTTCTACAAGGCTTTAAATCGTATTAAACAGGAAACATTATCTGGAAAGCTCGAAACCAATTGCTTCAGAGGCGTATTTTTAAGTATAATAAAGAGCTATCTGGAGCAACGATGTCAAATGGCTCGAATATATGAACCCATACACCGAACTTTAAATCAGTAACAAGTGGCGGGGCTCAGGGGAGCATTCTTGGGCCACTATCTTTTAATATTCATAATAACGACGTAACAAACATTACTTAAGCGGCCAAGAATATTATCTATACCGACGACACCACATTGTTATGCAGGTCTGCCAGCTTTAGTGAACTTGTGACTTGCGCAAACTGAGCATAAATAAGTTTATTACGCGGTATTGAGTAAACTTATTAACCATTCATTAACGCGAACAAAACGAAAGCCATTGTATTTCAACCTAAAAATGCCAGGGCTAATATTACTGACCGTATAGTTAGAGGAAACTCGCCTGTGGATATAAACTCCTTGGTTAAATGCCCAGGCGTCATTTCTGACGAACATTTTATCTGGAAGGAACATTTTAATATGCTCAACGGTAAACTTGCAGGCGCCGTGGTACCCTTGCAAAGGTATACTTTTCTCTGCCCGCTTCCGTTAAGCTATTAGTCTATAACTCTCTCTTCTTTTTCACACCTAAACTACCGCCACCTTGTCTGGGACTTTCTCTACTACACAAAAAGGTTGTGCGTTCTATTAGCAACTCAACCTATAACGAACGCACTGAAACCCTTTTTGAGAAACTTGGCCTGTAAGCTTACTATTCAATGAATTACTCTTGCAACGCTACTTTCCTGAAAAAAAAGCGAGGGAGTCACTTTATTGAACACCTATCCAACTTATCCGAAAGCATAAAAAAGTACAATACTCATTATAATGCGACCCGGTTCATACCCAGGACACGCACAAAATATGCAACACAACTACTGTCCAACTCATTACTGTCGTTGTGGAAATTACTTTGTTTCTGATTACTCACTTCTTTCGGTATTTTTCTGCAACAATAATGAATGTAATTGTATAACATTGATTTATTACCAATTATTCACTGCATATATTTATATTCCTCGTCATAGTTTAAATGCTACCTAACAAGGTCCGATTGGCGTTTCGACTTCTTTTTTTTCTGTGCAACAATGATGACTGTTCTTGTATTAAACTGCTTGAATAACACATTTGTTTCTCATTGTGTACATTCAGATCCTTCCCATTATATAATGCTACCTAACAATGTCCCATTGCTGTTGATAATTCTTGTTTTCCTTTATGATGTACAGAAAAATTTTGCAAGGGGCGCAGACTTTTGTCAAGCCAAATTGATTTTGGCTTTTTGTCTGTGCCGCCTACATCATTCATGGATGTGAAATAAATTTTCTTTGATTTCGTTTCATTTCTCCGCAAAGTTCGGGTATTATTATTTTCAAAATGGCGTCATTCTGAGAATTCGTTCTGAGTAGATCCGCCTTGCGAACTCCACTGCTAGAACTTGTAAACTGCAATATGGGCCATAAAGTAATTAGTTTGTTTTATTTGTTAAAATATGTTAATTAGTCGATTATGCATTTCATTTTTTTTTCAAGTAATGGCAGCCTCTTCGTGTAGACTAGCTAATGAACTGGAATTGCGGTCTGCCACAAGCAACCTGTAAGAATTTTTGAATGTGTCCGCTGGAACACCACGTGCGAAGCATTTCATGTACCAGAAATCTCTTACGAAGGAGCATAAATACAATTAAACAGACTGGAATAGTTGAATTATTAGACAAACTATTAAAGAAAACTGCATATACCTCAAGTACATCATCATTATATGGCGTTACAAATCATAAAAGTAATGGTAGAATGGTAGTGTCACCAATTTTCTGCCGCCGAAGCATAGGCGGGAATTATCGTATATGTTTTTTTTTTGATGCTTTGGTCCTCCGCCATTCTGTCCTGAGAGAGTTACGAGCCTTTGTAAAATTGTAAAGGTAGCCTAATATGGATAAGTATAAGTGTTCTTCCGGCATTGTTTGACAAGCAAGATATTTTAATGCTTTTTTCCTACATATGTGTAGCATAGCATACAGTAAAATATATCAATAGAAATTGACTATGATCGTGAACGGGACTACTGATAAACTTTATGGTTGTTCATACCGGTCCTCTCTGCTAACGTTAGCCATGCTTCTAAATGAAAAAAGAAAGCTTCGATCAAATGCTATACAAGGTGCATTCATAAAACCTGAGATGGTCGGTTGTCACAGGTCTGATGACCAAACATAACAGGTATTATGATTGTATCTTGTACCGTGTTTGTTAAAACATCTTTTGCTTAACAGCTTGGCTAACATTAGCTGGGACAACCTATATGGTGAAAAAAGAAACAAGACGCCATGATGGCACCAAATATGACATGTTTACTTTTGTCTACAAGCGGAAAATATGCACTACATCAAACCGAGTTGATGTGGTAACAGAAATCGCCTTTCAAGCTTTTGATGTTATTATAGATTACAATTTACCATATATCACAGCGTAGATCATAGATCTCTCATAGATCGTTAATCACGCTGATGTATTAGAAGGTTTAGCGTAATAATTATCTTCGACTGGGCAATTTTCTCCAAAATTCACGCTTGAAATAAATATCACATTTTCCTCAATGTGTATCGTTGTGTTATGAGTGATTCTCTAAAACACTTACGACTTGTTGTGAAAGAAGAAATGTTGTTGCAACTGAAGTGATGTCTTATTTAGCCATGTTTTCTCATTGTAAATACACACCACGTCTTCTCCGTCAATAAGCCGAGAATAGCTTCTTACAAGCACCGCGATCCTTTCAGTTGTGCGGAAGAACTGGAACACAAGAAATGATGCTTGCGTGGAACAAAACGACTTTCGTATATTTCAACACATAAAGCTTATTTGCGAAGCACATCCTTCTTTTTTCTCCTTCATTCTATGAAACCAAAGTGTCATTGTTTGCCACATAGATTACATAACAAATGAATCATTTCCTTCAAAGTTTTCTTCCTCCTGACGGGTGCAGGCGCGAGGCGCTATTCTACCGCATTTCTCAAGTTATAAGTAAGAGCGTTTTCAAGTCATAAACGAAAAACCACTATTAGTGATACAGCCAGAACTTTTGACTGCCAAATAAAAGACCGCTGGTGATGTGCAACGAAAACATACCGGTAGACGTTTGCCCACCTCCATGACAAAAAATGAAAAGAAGCTATGAGTAGGCTCAGAAAATCTGAGAGGGTAGGTAAGTGTAAGTTTGTTGCTAAGTACAATATCACCATGTAAGTTGAAAAATACCGCAATATAAAAAGCCACATTGACGATTTCTTTATGACCAGAGTTACAATGAGATATATTGAAACAGTTTATTGCTGAAACAGCAAATGTTTTAATGCCTTTAAATTCGCGGACACTAAAAATGTGGAAATGAAGAGCCACAGTCCTCAACAGCCTTTTGTTCACCCTGCAATTTGTCACATCCAGATTTCATATTAACTTTTCATGAACGCATTTCATGGAATTTTGACCTTTTGCATTGCAGCGTTCAACACCCTGCTCATGAAATCTTCGATGATTGTTATAATGACAATATTATCTTCTTGCGCTATCTACGGACACACCGATACAGGGAAACACGGGCAAGTGGTTGGTGCGCAATTTCACAAACCTTTAAAAAAAACTAAATTATGGGGTTTTGCCTGCCGTAACCACAATCTCATTATGAGGCACGCTGTAGTGGGGGACTCCGGAAATTTGGACGACCTGGGGTTCTTTAACGTGCGCTCACACACCTTTATATTCGCCCCTATTGTGTATGTATACTCGATCTCGGTGCACATTTGCGATTGGTATCTGAATGATTTCTGAGAGCAGGATATCACTGGAAATATTTGCACGTCGAAAGTCACGTAAAACTCACCTTGAAATCAATAGGTCATTACTTAGAAAGACGTGCCGCCGAATAATGTAAAATTAAGAACATTCATTAAGAGACAGTAGCGAACGAATTCATTTCAGGTTTGCTCACACATACAGAGTACTAGACCTCAGGTGGACTATTTCGATGGTATATCAATGGGTGTGAAGATTCCTTTCACGATTCGCGATGTGAAGGGTTGATATCCAGGCTACTTGGTACATAGTTGAAGGAGAAGACCCAGTCACAAAAGACTGCGTAGCATCTGCTTAGCATTTACGCCTTGCTGCTGTACAGTGCACATAAGAGGACAACGTACTGTCTGCATATGAAACACGTCTTCAGATCTCAATAATCAAAGACCAGCAAAGCCAGCGCTCTCTCATGCTCAAAACGACCATGTCATGATGCCATTAGAACTCTTACGTCCTCATAAACTGCGGTGCTAACGTGATCACGCATTCGCCGTCGTTCCATGAGTGCGGCTCGCTCTCAATAAGCAATGCGTAAATAGTGTTGATATTTAGAAATTAAATAATCATTTTGATATTTAGACGTTAAATAAGCAACGAGTAAATTGTCTTGATATTTAGAGCGAGCTGAACTCAGCATGCGACGGCGAATGTGTGGTCACGTGAACACGGTCACTGACGTTACTTTGACGAAAGGACCTCATAATAATGTAGAATGAAGAACATCCAAACAGCGAAAGTGGGGAACAAATTCTACTTGATTCGGTGACAGATAAAGGGTGCTAGATCTCAAGTTAATATCCCGATGACCTAGCGATGGCCATGGAGACTTATTTTAGCATCTGCTTGGTAAAGTAGGTTGTGCTGCGGTACAGCGCACGAAAGAGTAAAATCAACTATTACCGTAAAAGATCTCATTAATCAAAGAGCATCAAAGCTAGCACTGCTTCAAGTTCAAAACGGTCATGCCATTAGTCTACTTGGACTCTTACGGCTTCATAATATGTGGTGCACACATAATCATGCATTCGCCGTCGTCCTCTAAGTGCAGCTCGTTCTTCATAATCAATGACTATGTTGTCTGGACTTAGGGCGAGCGGGCGCTCTATTCTGGACATTCCATCGTTTTCTTCGAGGTTTCACGTAGGCAAGACATGTACAAAATAGTGCTGAGGCAAGCTGAGGGCCTCTTTTGCTTTCGTAACGTGAAGCAAACATGACGTCTTGCTTAAGGAACTGAAATGAAGGCACTGAACTTAATGTCCATGATAAAACAAAACAACTTTCCTCCTCAATTAAAATAAAGCTGCTAGCCCGAAATATACGATTGTTCCGTCAAAAACGCTTCTCGCTTCCGTCATCTGCTGCGTACAAGCCGTCGTCTGCTTCATTAGCCAAGACGCGTGTCCCCGGGAAACGGAATGAGTCATCGTATGTTGGTGCCAACGCGCTTGTTTTCTACCTCGACACAAGATATCGACCTACCAGTGGCGATGAGGCACGTTCTAGGTCACGTTATTTGTATCTCGCGAAACGCGTGACTCAGCCCGACTCCGCTGGCTGAGACACGGGCGAATACCACCGATAGTGTTCCGCGTGCAGTAAAACCCCCTAAACTTCGTAAAGTAGCGACACTCTCCTCCTCCGCCTTCCCTCCTCCTCGTTTCTCCTCTCTTTCATGCTCCCTCCTCCACCGTGGCGCCGCCTATGCTGCTCGAGCGCAGCAGACGACCTTTCGCAGAGTGAATGCACGTATAGCAAGGCTGTGTGCTTTAGGCGTTCGCGTTGGCTTTCCAGCTCCGCGTAACTTCGTATACAGTATATAATTTCTATTCAGATGGTTATGCAGATTCAGTCACGGCACCTTTTGTTTCAATTTTTGATAGCTATTCCTTTAAAAAGCATCCGAAGGAGTGTTAACGCTGTGCGTTGACGACTGCGAATGTATCGCGTGACCCACAATTAGGTACGCAACTTTGGTCACGCGCGTGTCGCGAGATCTTCTTGCGAATGGTTGTAAATAACACGTTTACGATCTAATGCCAACACCTTGACTTCCAACAAGCCCTCAGTAGCCTAAGGAATCCGCGTCGCCCTTACCATGTGAATTCGCGGCGCGTGTCAGCTATGACGTACAAAGGCTGACGGAGATCGCTGTTCGGAAGGTTCGAAAGTGTATAACAAGCTACAGTGCCGCCAACGTGCGTGCTTGCCAATCTAAGCGCGCCCAAAGGGTCCGAAGTGGTGGTGGTGGTGGTGGTGAAGTGTAGCAACAGGCGGGTTTAGCCTGGCGAACAAGGCCGGCAATTGCTCCGCCCGATCGTCTCGCACAATACCGCTGCAGGATTTCACCATATGGCCATCCAACCGGTCTCTCTTAAGAAATCGATGAGGAGACGTGAAGTTTCTTTGCGGGCTATAACTGATCCCTCGGGAAATATAAGGTCTTGCAGGCGCATGCGGAAGGTCCTTGTTTTGCAGATTTTTCAGGAGAGTGTCTCTTTCATCTTGGAATTGCTGGCAGGACCACAAAAAGTGCTCAATGTCTCCTGTCTCGTTGCATGCCGTACAGTTCGGAGAATTGCCTCGGCCCGTTTTAAATAACCAGGCTGGTGTATTAACAGATCCTGTCCTTATTCGATATAGAAGTGTGGCTTCCTCTCGGTGCAATCTCTTGGTTACGCAGGGCATATGCGGTGGAACCCAAAGCGACGCAAAGTGATTTCGAATGTCAGATTTTTGCCCTTGATTACTCTTTGGAGCCTTGATTTTGGGAGGTTGATAGAGTGCTGCGTATGCAAGCGCATCAGCTTTTTCGTTTTCTGAGATGCCAATGTGGGAAGGAATCCACTGAAACTTTAGTGTGAAGCCTTTGTTATTGAGTTATTTTACGATGGCTAGTGATTTGCGTGGGAACTTGAGGGATGGCAAAGCACGGTGTATTTGTTGTAATGCGGCCTTCGAGTCCGTAAGGACAAACACATTCTGCGGAGGCAAAGTCTTTAGTTTGCGTAGCGCAGAAGCTATTGCTACGCCTGCCACAACTGTCGACGAGGCTATACAGTCCAGACGGGCAGACCACGTATATCTTAGAGAGGGAATATAGACTGCAGCTGCACAGCGGTCTTCGTCTGCCTTGACAGAGCCATCTGTGTATACTTGTAGGTGATTCGGGTAAATCGTGTTCAGGTGTTCCAGGACTAATGACTTCGCTTCTGCAGATGGAATGCAGCTCTTTGATTGCAATCGTGGTACACTTAAGTTGCATGTGATGTCCTCGAATGTCCAGGATGGTTCTATCCTTTCCCTCTGTCTCGAGCAGCGCAATCCTAATACGCGAAGCGTGTTCAATGCTGCATAAAAATGTGAGCGCGGCCTGTTACCTATACGTCGTAAGAGGGCTCTACCGGGCGTAGACTCACTCAATCGTAGGAGCTGGATCATCAGAACCTGGGAAGCCTGGAGTCGTAGAGGGCGTCACTCAGCTTCGTAGAGCACTTTCTTGTTTGACGCTGGCTGAGGGACTCCAAGGCAAAGTCGGATACCTTTTCTGTGGATGGCTTCTAAGCGCTCGTATTGGCTGTCTGAAGGTGACATCAGAGGTAGCTGATACAGGATTCGACTGGTAACCAACGCTGTATGTAGTTGTAGCATCGACGTCGGGTGGTTGCCCCAGCGTATGCCAGCGACTCGCTTAAGTGGGCGCTGGTGCTATTATGTTTCTCGTGTCTGAACGTCGAAAGAAATACCGCGGCCGATTATAGAGTCGGGACTCTGCGTACATAAGAAAATAAAATAAGTTTTTAGCATTCGTGCGCGAAGCCGGAGCGCGATAACAATGCTTAACTCACTCTCAAACAAGACCAAAATGGGCTTGAGTAATTTTTTTCAGGTTAGTGACTTAACGAATAACACTTCATCGTACGTTGGTTCGTCCGTTCACTAAGTTACGTACTTGTCCCGAACCGAGTTGCACTGAGGTGCATGCATTGAGGATAGTTGCGCTCCCTCCGAAGTAACATTTGCGAGACATGACTTTATATAGTGAAGCCATGATCGCGCAAAGAATCCCCCCGCCATGATGCAGCCGAAATCGCGGCAACTGAAATGATGTTTTATATAGGTCAACATGATATGAAAAGGCACTCGAGTTGCAAGTTAACAGTTGATTTTCAGCATAGATGCATTACAGATTTGTCTTTGCAGTCACAAGTCCGTGTGCACCACTTATTGTCTCATTGCGTAATTAGACGCACCAGCCTAAGAGCCCTACAGCAAGCGCGTCTCAATTAGGCATAGTGACTGTAGAAACTAGTAGGGGACTGAACGAGCAAGCGAACGACTAAACGAGCGCGTAAACTTAACAAACGAGCAAACGACTAAGAACTAACGACGACTAAACCAGCCAGGGAGCGGGCGGGCGACCGCATGTTTTCTTTGCGAGTGCTCCACCACCGCGCCTTAAGCTTCGCACACTTTAAAGCTCACGCGAATTAGCACATACGTCTCAATTACCTATGATGCTGTCGCTGGGCGACGAACGCACCGCGTAACACGGTTTCGGGAGAGCAGGCACGCTTCTCATCGGTGCCTCTGTATCGCAAATCCACCAGGCGACCGCCGACGAGAAAAACGAACAAATGAGGCAAACAAAACTATTCTATCTAAAGAAGGCTAGTAAGTAAGCACAAAAGGCACGGAGTTGCTCTCCTAAGTGGAGCTTTCATGATCGAGACTGAAATTTTGTCAAAAGGACTGCGCTGAATCTTAAAAATTTTGCAATCTTTTATCGCACGCAGCCTCGCGTGCCCGCGAACTCAAGCCGGTTGGCGCACAAAACAATTATGCTCAACAAATACCACTAACGCGACCACGTAGCGCGTATATAAACAAAGCAGACGTTGCGTAAAAATCGTGTTAAAGCGTACAGACAAATGAAAACAGGCAGAATGAACTGTGCAGAATCTACTACGTTATTGCCCGCAGCAAAATACGGAAGCCTGGCACATAGTATACCATGAGAGACTCACAACTCACTTCGCATAGTCGCGTGGAGGATGTTGGTCGAAAGTTCTCCCTCCCGATTCGGTGCCTTCATTCTTAACGCGTGGTGCTTACCGGATGGTATCGCTAATAGTTTCTTGCCTTTGCTAAAGCTGTTTTGGCATCTGAAGGCGCCCCAGGTCATGGTCACAGAAAATGACGTGAAGAGACGTCGCGCTTGCCACAAAACTTCCTTCAAGGGGTTCACAAAATCAAAACAGCACAAAATAGGAATGGAAAGAATGGCGCAACAAGCGCCGCTTCTCAAGCAAAAATGGCACTGAAGCCTGACCGTTAACAAAGGAAGCAGGCGCAAGGGGCCACGTGATGCCACTAGGCCAATAGCGACGCGGCGTCGGCTTCGGCCAGAGCGCTCGAGGAGGAGGCGGCATTCTTCAAAGCATGGCATTACGTTACGAATTTTAAAGGACTTTAGCGCGCAAGCGCCGGTGCTGCCATCTCTTGTTCACTTCGCTGCTTACCCGCACCACGTGAGGATAAAACCCCTTGATCTTGAAAGTAGCGACACTCTCCGCCGCGCCGCGCCCTTTCCACTTCAATCCGCCTTTTTTCAATTTCCTGTGCTGCCCTCTGCCGCACGCCGCTGAAAACATTTTGGAATGGTCCCGGGGTTTTCGTCGGTTGATTTGTGTACCTGCGCCCACGTTGAGTGCGCGTCGATTGTGCGTTTCGTGAATCGTGAATCATTATTAATGGCTTCTTGCGATAGCATCTCGTTCCTGGAAGCCATGTAGCACTCACCGACTACTAGGTGAGCAATCCTGGGTGCGCTGTTTTGCGAACAGTGCGGCCGATAAAGGCACGCTAAGTTCCGTTTAGCGACACGGAACTGCCTTGGAATTTCTCACTGATCTCTGCACTTGGACATCGCTTTTTTGTGTTCTTTCTACACATTATTGAGATATTTCGCATATTCAGGAATTGTTCGAGCGCAGCCTTCTGCGTCGGATTTATCAAAGCGGTGCACTTAACTGTTTACATCTACATCCGCAGATCGTTGTTATCGTCAAATATTGTGGATAAGGTGCATCGCTAATAAGAAACAGTGTCATAACGTAGCAAAACATGCATATCTGCGCATATGTGTCATGTTGTTACACGCTGAGACGAGTCAATATGAGCGGCCGAACCACTTAAACATGGCTAACGTGTTCCAGATGAAATATTACGGGCTGTTTATTTATTTCTGATTCTCGCTTTTCCTAAACTCCACCATACTTACAGTTTTAGCGTGCCATAGAGCATTATTAGAGAATACTGTGCTCGCATAAGTGCTCATTTGTTCTCTCACGTGTTGTTCTCTCACGAAAACGCACGGATGCCATCGCTCACACGGCGTTGGCATAACTGAGTGAGGCGGTTGTTTATGCTGTATACCGAATACACGTTCTCTTGTTTGCCGCTTGATGCAGAGACAAATTGTGCATCTCTGACATTGAGAAATGTGTCGCCAAAGCAACACGTACAGACCCACCAATGTACGCAGCGAATACGACCGACAGCCTACAGGTACCGTGACGTACAGATGTTGGCACAGCGCTGTGTCACCGCTTATTGTGTACGCGCCGTGCGAAGGGAAGTGTAGTTGAGTTCAAATTGTTAGGTCGAACGAAACTGCTTTTATAGTTCAGTTCTGGCCTTAACTACTTACATTTCAGTTCAGGTCCGCCGCTAGCGGGTTCACGAACTCGGCGCCAGGTTCAGATCGCTGAAGAGGATCAACATTCGCTCAAACTTCATGGGCACGGCTTGAGAGGGTTGAAGCTTGTGAATTTCAACGTGGTAGGCATGTTTTATTCATTTTGAACACGATTAATGATATGTGCAAGTGAAGACGCTATCGCTATCATGTTGTCTGTTCGACGGCCGATCACGCAGGGTGCGGTCGAACGATGGTCGGCACGCTGATTTTGCCGGTGCCTTCGACAAGAAAGCCTGTCACAGTACATGTCGCGTTCGTCGGTTGCAACGCTGTCGACCGGGTATGATAAAATCGCTTCAGTGGCGCACAATAGTTGGTCAATCGTTGGAGTGAGCGTCTGGTCGGTCTCGTATCGACCCAGTGTTGCCGCGCCTTACGAGTACGTGCAGTCAGGTACGCGCTGCTACCTCCAGCAAGTGAGGGCCGACGCTGCAAGAAGACTTCGTCAGCAAGGTGATGTACGCCCTTGCAATTTTTTAACAATAACACGCGAGCATCGATCGCAAGACGCGTCAGTGGCCGTGCAGCGGTGAGGGGCAACCCTGAAGCGAACAGTGCAGCAGTACGCATTCCAACTAGAATCCGCCTCACATGACCGCACATAAAGTTGCCGATCCCGCCGTCCGTCGCCTCTGCAAGGCCTCTGACAGGCCTTACCGTCGACGCTCGCGTGTTATTGTTAAAAAAATTGCAAGGGTGCACTTAAGTGTCCCCCAAATGCAACTTGGCAGCAGCAGCCGTGGCACCAGGGACACTCCACTAAGCAATACTTTTTGGTTGCGCAGATTGGAGCACAGCAATCGGCAAGCGTTGATTTCCAACGCCGTTGTGCTGACAAGCATACGGCTATCTTGGCACGTGGACTTCACGCCCACCATCCCCGCCAGTCGATATCACCGTGGGCACCTGGTGACATCTCGCAACGCTACCACTGAACTGGACCGCTCCGTGGCGCGACCAGCACTACAAACAAGGAATCCGTCTGGTCCTGCGTTTCCCTTGGCAGCAGCAGCCGTGGCAACAGGGGCACACCACTATGCAATACTTTTTGGTTGCGCAAGTTAGTCTTCGCTTTTATACGGCATTTACCACTTCAGTTCTTAACTTTTGTCACGCCTCCTGCTGCCAAGGTTACTCCTGTGGTTTTTTAGCGATGCCCAGTAATGCAGAACTTGCTCGCGATGTTGACGCCCTTCGGAAAAAAATCGCAGAAATGCGTGAAAGTTTGCGCATGATGAACCAGCTGTACGAAAAATCGAGGGGAAAATGTGACGCTGTGAATGCAGAGAACAAAACACTCGCAAAAGAAAACGAAAAGCTGGCTAGAAGGGTAGCGGACCTCGAGCAGTATTCTCGTACAAACAATGTCAAGATCAGGGGTGTGCCGTCCACACAAGGCGAGAATTGCGTCGCTGTTGTCCAAAAAATCGGCGGCAAGATTGGCTGCCCTGTGGCACCATCTGACATAGGCATTGTTGACCGCGTCCCTGCGAAGAAGGATAAACATATAATTGCACGCTTCTGTTCCCGCACTAAGAAGGCTGATTTCGTCAATAAGGCCCGGAAATCACGACTAAACACTACTACTCTCGGCTTCCCTCCGTCTGCAGAGGCCAAGGTCTTTATCAACGACTACTTAACACAAGACAACAAACGTCTGTCTGCTCAAGCCCTCGAAATGAAAAAGCCGCACAACTGGAAATTTCTATGGACGGACAACTGCCGCATCAAAGCACGAAAGACAGAAGGACGCCGCGTGTACGTTATTTCTAGCACACGCGACCTTTCGCTAATGGCCTCGTAGCTGTCCAAGCCTTCTGTTTTCATATCTAGTCAAATAAATATTCCAGAGAATGTATTTTTCTTCAGAAGAACTAAAACGTTCGCTAAATAAAAGCAGGCTCACCCATAAATCCCTGATACACTTTAACATACGTAGCCTATCAAAGAACTATGATAACATGATAGATTTCTAACCTAAATAACCTTTTCGCTATCATTTGCCTCTCAGAAGTATGGTTGACAAACGCTGATAGCAAGCTATTTGGTATACCCGGATACGCAGTGGAAGTATGTGCTCGTAAGGATGTTCGGTATGGTGGTTCAGTAATTTTTGTCCAAGGTAACCATCCATATCACCGTCGCCATGATCTATCTTTCTCTTGTCCTAACATTCGATCAGTATTTTTGGAATTCGACAAATCTTTTCTTTCAGCTAACAGTAGAAACACAATTATTGGATAAGTATATCGTTCTCAATCATCATGTTCTGCAAACTTCTGTTCTCAACTAGATGCTATCTTGAGCATCATTGCAAACGAAAACAAAAATGTCGTCATCCTCGGGGACATAAACATAGATCTTACTAACCACAACGATAGTCATTACTCTAACTATACCAACTGCTATGCGGGATATGGCCTAGATTCATAAATAACCGTACCCACAAGATGTCCTCCGCCCGGATCTCACTCTTTAATAGATCATGTATTATCAAACTTACACCTAGAGCAATGTGCTGGCGTAGTCACTGTTCCCATAACAGACCACTATCCGTATTCGTTCTATTAAAGTATATTAATCCACCGTACCAACGAAACATAAAAACAGCGAACTTTCACACCACTAAGTTCATTAGTCAAATTGCTGAAATCAACTGGAACCCGATTCTTTCTATAACAGACCCAATCCTGGCATTCGAACAATTTAACAACAAAGTTAAAAGCGTCTACTCGGAGTGTACGAGTCTAACACAAAATACTCATTGGTTCTCCGCCCCTACAAACCTATGGATAACAGGATCCCTCTTAAAATGTATTAAAAACATGATAACCTCAATAAAATATTAATGCGTCTACGTTTTAATGCAACTTTAAAGTCGCGGTACATAAATTATTCTAATACACTTACCATACTCTTGAAAGAAGCCAAGCGTTCCTACTTTGAGAAAACGATTGTTAAATGGAAAAATAACACCCGTAAAACCTGGGATACCATTAGGTCCTTTCTTCATCTGTGTTCACCAAACCACGCACTGAGCCAACTTAATACAGGAACAAGGGTAGTAACGGAAGCCACTGATATCGCAAATGAATTAAATACTTTTTCTGTCCAACACATGATCATTCAATAGTCAATATACCACAGCCAGTACTCAGGCAAACCACTTATTCATTTTACTTGTTCGTTACATCACCCAAAGAAGTATCCGATTCAATCGCTAGTTTACGAACTACAGGCCCCGGCCTTGATGATTTACAACCTTCTAAAATCAAATTAGTATCATCTCATATCGCCGATGTACTGGCGCACATTATTAACTGCCTGTTCACAACAGGCGTTTTCCCCGACGAATTACAACACGGTAAATTAACTCCTATATTAAAAAAAGATAACAAAGAATTAATTTCAAACTATCGCCCCATCTGCATGCTATCTTTTTTCAGCAAAGTCATTGAGAAACTACTTGTATACCGCATAACAAACTACTTTCACAAATTTAATCTTCTCTCGGCTGAACAACACGGGTTTCGTGAAGGTTATTCGACTGAAACAGCTATAACGTCATTCACTGACAAAATAAAACATGCCCTTGACAACTCCCATATTGTTGGTTCAGTTTTCATTGACTTCAGTAAAGCATTTGACACCATCTGTCATAACATCCTTTCTTACAAGTTAGAAGCTCTGGGCATTCGTGGCCCAGCTCTTACGCTCATCCGCAGTTATTTGACTAACAGAACACACGTTGTAAATTTCGGAGGTTCACTCTCGCGCACTAAATCAGTCACTGAAGGTGTCCCACAAGGCTCACTTTTAGGCCCTTTACTTTTCCTGGTGTACATTAATGAACTTCCTCACTGTTTAACCAGTACTTCATCTATACTATATGCTGATGACACGACTATATTTA
Organism: Dermacentor variabilis; assembly: GCF_050947875.1. Lineage (NCBI taxonomy): Eukaryota > Metazoa > Arthropoda > Arachnida > Ixodida > Ixodidae > Dermacentor > Dermacentor variabilis. The sequence continues at coordinate 115,447,690 of NC_134573.1, forward strand.
CTAATAGCAAATGCATAAATACTGTAATAAAACGACTAAATTCTGACATAAGCAACTTATCTGCGTGGTGCACAAGTAACAAACTTCACATCAACCCTTCGGAAACTCAGTTTATGCTTTTTCATACACATAAACGCGTCATCGCGCCCGCGCCACCACTCGTCTTACAAACTCATGTTCTCTCACCTGCACAGGAAGTTGTCTTCCTTGGCGTCAAACTTGACCCCTAACTTAAGTTTAACTTGCATGCTGACATGGTCTCAAGAAAATTGCCTTTGGAATAAGAGTACTAATTCTAACGCACTCGTATTTTCCACAAAACGTTACAACTTAACTTTATTACGCATTTATTCATTGTCACTTGCAATACTGCATCTCAGTTTGTGGAAACGCATATTGCTCGCACAAATACATCTACAGCATTTACAAAATCAAGCCTTGAGGATCATCAATTTCTCTACGTGAAGAAGGGGGGTTAATCGAGGGGCCCGATTTTTATTAGTCATATCATAAGAAGCCAACAAACACTGACACCGAGGAAAACATAGGGGAGATTACTTGTGCTTAATGGAATGAAATAAAGAAATGATAAATTGACGCAAATTAAAGTGGTTGAAAAAAACAACTTGCCGCAAGTGGGAACCGAACCCACAACCTTCGCATTTCGCCTGCGATGCTCTACCAATTGAGCTACCGTGGCGTCGTTTTCCCATCAACTTTCTTGGGTATTTGTGTGTCCTAGTAGAAGCCTGGCAGTGTTAGCCAGCGCCACCACTCACAGACCTTGGCGTCGGACGTGGAACGTCCTTCTTGCCGCAGGCGTCACGAGGACGTGGTCTTTTTTGGAAGAAGGCAACTGGTCAGTAAGCCCACATATGCTACCTGAAGACATCAATGTTGCCGGATTCGAGACCCTCGTTATGTAGTCAACGAGAAGAAAGGGAGTTAATCGAGGGGCCCGATATTTATTAGTCATATCATAAGAAGCCAACAAACACTGACACCAAGGACAACGTAGGGGAAAATACTTGTGCTTCGTGAAATACGAAGGTTGTGTGTTCGGTTCCCACTTGCGGCAAGTTGTTTTTTCATCCACTTTTATTTCCATTAATTTATCATTTTTTTATTTCATTTATTAAGCACAAGTAATTTCCCCTATGTTGTCCTTAGTGTCAGTGTTTGTTGGCTTCTTATGATATGCCTATCAATTTCTCTATAGTTACATGTCGCATGCAGTACTAATTTTCAATTCCTTAAACATACTACCATTACGTTACATGCTCCAACTCAGATTGGTTTTACTAATATACCGCACACTAAATCATGAAATAATTTTAGATGCATTTAATAACTCTGCTCTTACCAACACAAACAATACGAGATTTTCCTCTAACAACAATTTTTTTTACTCCCTCGAATAAACGCTAATTATGGAATGTTTACTTCCCTTTTTACGGCCATTAAATACTGGAACAAACTACCGCTCCATATTAAATCCTGCCGCACAACGTTAACATTCAGGAGAGATACGAATATTTACTAACGACACTACTGGCTACTGATTCATTACTATAAGTATATATTGTGTACAAATTTATTTTCCAGTTTTCAATGATTCTGTATTTGCCTAATGTATGGATAGCTTTTATTTATTTTTATTCTATCTCCCTTTGGGTCTTCTCTTTTCTCCTTTCCTAGGCGTTTTAAATTTTTGTCGCATAGTATATATAACATTTGTACTTTGCGTATTGTTATTATATATTTGTTTCTAATTATCTGTTACATTAACCTCGTGTTCTTTGATATGTGTCATCCTTTCTTTCCATAACGTGTCAATTACTACATATTTATTTATTCATACGCTGTATCAGTTTCATTTGCTTGTATGTTGAACTTGAATTATTGTAAGCACCTTGTATTTGTTTATTTCCTTCATTACCTTGGTGTTTTCTGATGTCTGCCGCTGCTATGTTACCATAATGTATTAATTCCTGCACTGTTAAATTACTAATAGGAGGTCCCCCTGACACTTCTTGTAACTGCGGGACCTCCCTCTGTACTAATGATGAATGATGAAAAAAATAAAAAAATCCTCGAATTTCTCGTTAAATTTGCTAGCCATAATTGAAAGGCGGCAACTACCTGTCTCACGGTGCAGTCCGGACAAATCGGACGATGCCCTGGCCGCTTTCTCTATTAAAGTGGAGTTGCAGCCTCACGCTACGCCCGTTTTCGGCACCGTAACGACGTCGAGTTACCAGTAGAGTTTCAAAGCGGTACACGGTACAAGTGCTTGCAGCAGCGCGCGTCCGAGCGCTTTTTTTTTTTTTTTGAGGGGGGGGGGGGAGGAGGGATTTCGGGTGCGCGGCCACGCGCCCGACCCTTCCAAAAGGCGCCGTCGCGCCATGAAAGAGGCGCATCCTCTTCATAATTCTCGCCTCCCTGGGCCGGCGCGGTGCGCATGGCACACTGAACCCTCCAGTGGTTCGCAGCAGCCGCATTAGAACTGATGCGCGCGCTTGGTTATTCGGCCCTCTTAAACGTTATACGGGAAGTCATCCCTTGTAAAACTGTCATGACGAAAGTACGCTGCCAATAGAACGTCCTGACCATATTTTTTTAGACGGTTCGATAAAGACAAGCGAAAGCGCTGCGAAAGAATGAGTACCAAGCGGTGGCTGAGCGGTTTGCACTCTCTGTCGCCACTTGGGCTGTCCGTAACGCGGAGGTGTATTGAGCACATATAATGTAAGCAGCTTAGAATATTCGAGATGATTTGTTTAATGATCGTGGCTCCTAAAAAGCTCAAAGCAGGTGACCAAGAAGAAATGTGATAGTTTATTTAAGGTGAATTTGCCGGAATAACTGGGCCAGAAGCCTTTGTACCATCGCCACTGTGCAAAAGTGTACGTAAACAACAACAACAAAAAAATGCTTGCCGTATTGAAATTTTGCGAAGATACAAGCAGCACTCAATGCGAGTAAGAGTTCATTGGTTTCACAAGTATCAGGCGCAAAAAACACACGCACGCATACAAAGACACGCGCACACATGAACACACATACACACACACGCACACATACAAACACACGCGCACACATACATACACATGCGCACGCTTACACATACACGCACACATACACACGCACACATACACACGCACACAATTATAACATTGGAGTTACAGGCATTAACTTATTAACTACATATATTTGAAAACTAATGCACGCGCGAAAACACAATAACTTTGTCACGACACGAAGAGTCAACAAAAATTTCAGCGATTCACTTAAAAAAATAACGATATGCACAGTTATAGGTGCTCTGCATTGAACTGAACGAAGAGTCCGGCTCTGCAACGAGCACTAAAATCCACGCAACTTCACCCAGAAATTTAAGGAAAGCTTTAACAGTAGCCTTTCAAATTATGACCTGCTTAGAAGGGGCAAAGTGCTTTCTCCTGATGTTATTGGGCCACTGCTTCTGGCACATAACATTCCGTTCCCCTCGGGGAATAGAAAATAAGGATAGCCCTTTCCCTCACCTGCTGCTGCAATGAAATGCGCAGCAACAAGGAATTTCCGTAAAGAACGAAGCTCAGATTCCTACGGAAAGAAGGAAACATTGAGGAAACACAGGTATGGAGCGGCCGGACGAACACCGCTTGGCAGGTGCATGTCGGGCAGGAGAAACTAAGGAGGAACTAAAAAAGCGCGAAAGCAAGTTTCAGGATGTTTTCGTCGCGTCAGGGTCAGCGGACAGGGTACTTTCGCGCGCCGCAACAATTAAGCGTCGCTGATGCGCTGGCAGCGCGAAAGAAGGGGAGATTCACCGCTCCGGTGAGGCTGTCTCGGCCATGGAGGAAGAAAAAGACAGGAGGGAGCATTACGTCACGTAGCCAGCCTTGGCGAGCGAACGCTCTGTGAAGCCACAGTGCCGGCCCAACACGTCACCTCTTGCATCGAGATAATGGAGGAAATTGGACATTTGACGAGACGTTTGGTTACCCGTAGTTTTCCGCGACAACGTTAAGGAGCTCGTGTCGCAGAAAAGCCGGTGTCGTCGTTGTCGGCGTCGGCGGCATTGGCCGTGAGCGAAAAATCTCGGAAGGCAATTCATAAATAAAAACAACTTGGAAAATGGGCTGGGTGGGAATCGAACAAGGGTCTCCGGAGTGTGAGACGGAGACGCTACCACTCAGCCATCGATCGTTCAAAGTGTGACAAAAACGCCTCCAGTGAATGAGGTCTTGTCTTACAAACGTGCCGTAGAAAGCTGTATTGCTGTGTATATCGGTAATTATGAGCATGTAAATTACACAAGTCGCAGTTAAACGCGCAGCGATGTACGCTTCCGCTACTGTTCTGCGCTTTCCACACACGCAGAGCCATCTTGCGGCAAACACAGAAGACCCCCTCCTCGCACTGTACGGCGCTGCCCCGACAGGTGGCGCGCCACGCGCACATTGCAGGGTGATATGGGCTGGAATAGTTTCGAAGTGAGGGAAGCTCGCAGTAAAATTGAGTATGAAGAATGGCTGAGGGAATATGGAAGAAAGTAAATGGGCTGGGAGAGTGTTCGGGTATCTGTACAGGAAAAACATTGATTGACAGTGGAGGAAAAGAACTAGGAAGCTTACCAGCAAGTATGCGGCCTGTAGCGTGGGCAACACAGCAACACAGAAGGTCAAGCGGAAGTCAGAGAGGCTGAATTAATCTCATGGGTGGCGGCAAATGAAAAGAAGCCTGCCATGAGTAACTACTTAGGAGGAAAAAACGAAATCAGGAAAGGAACCATTTATGATAACTCAAAGGGAAGCTCATTACTTTTCGAAGCGAGATCGGGATGCCTTAGAACACGCACCTATAAAGCGAGATATAAGAAGGAAGAAGAAGCATGTGCTTGGTGCGGTAAAGCTAGGGAAACGACGGAGCATGTTTTATTAGAATCTGAGGACGTCTACCCAGCGGTCGATTTAGGCACCACTGGCCTCCTTGAAGTCTTTGGGTTCAGAGGGAGCAGTGGCAAAGCAAACATGTCCGCAATAGACATTAGTAAGAGGCGATTGGAGGATTGGTGGAAGAAAATTAGGGAAACGACAAAAGCACATTCGAAATAGGGGATCAGAAAATTTGGGCGTGGTACTTCATAGTGTCCTTTTTTCTTTTTTCATTATTTAACCTAGGTACGATATTAGGCAGTATAGTAGCAAGAGCCTGGTGGCGCAACCCACCACCCCGTTCCAAAGGGGACTCTCCTAACATCCATCCATCCAGGGGCTGTGTGGGGACCGGTGCGAGGCCCGTCGCGGTCCGGTTGTCCGTGCCGATCACGACGTTTGGCTCGCGTAGATCGTTTCCCCCTCCGAGACACGGAGTTCTTTGGTTCGTTCCGCTTGTTCGGGCGGACGTTTCGTTGCCGCGCCGAACGCTGCGTTGCTCGACGCTCACCGCGTGATTGGTGGTTGCAAAGTCCGATGCGGGGCTCCTCGTAAGTGATCGCTGCGCCGTAGCGCATTGTCTTACACCCCTTGGTGGGTCGACGGGAACGCTGTCGTGCTCCACTCTTTAAGGCAAAGCTTAAGCGTCTTCCAATTTTTTGATTCGGTGCGCGCTCGTCCAGCAGCTGCTAGCTGCTCAGATGGAGGCTTCCGTGGCTGTTCAGCTGCTCTGCCTGTATATCTGGTCGCATGTTTCTTTGAATACTTGTTTCGCTCCGGTCGTTTCCTCCAAGGTATGTGTTCTGCACTTTGGGCGAGTTGGGAGAGGTTCACAATCCAACCTCAGTGCATTTAGGCTACAGGTATACTTCGACCGAAGTAAAGTGAACAGGCTGTTGTGAACGATAATAAGCGATATGTATTTGCACATTTGCCCGTGCGTATTTTGCCCTGCTATGCGAGCTTTATTGATTTGCCTTGTAGCCGGATCAGTGGCATCTTACGCATGAGGGTTTGCATGAATGCGACTAATCGCATTGCGGGAGCGGAGTCATCCCTGCAGGCCAAAGGCGGTGGACCTTATATTGCCTCAGATGACGCTGACTCCCGCAAGAAGTTGCAAGTTAAATTTGCTACGTACGTGCTATGCTGTTCTCTCGTGAAAACTGGTCGCGAAACGCAGTGCGTTGTCAATTTATCTGCTCCCAATAAAAGCAGCAAGTACTCCATACAACGTTTGTTCCAGCTTTTGGCGTTTGGGACCGATATACGGCTGGATCATGCGGTCTCCGGTATGTTCCCAAGCACTGGCCTTGCTTCCAACACTGCTTACTGCGAACACCAACAAGCAGTTGGTCATCGGACGCATTCGATGTTACTACAAAAAATTATAAGCTTTTACGTGTCAAAACGACGATCTTATTATGATGTATGCCGCAGTGGGAATTTTGGCCACCCGGAGTTGTTTAACATGCACCTAAATCTAACTACATGGGTGCTATCGCACTTCGCCCCTGTCGAAATACGACCACCGTGGCCGGGACTCGATACCGCGATCAAACATAATAGCCACTAAGCAACCCCGACGGGTAAAACGTAACATGTATCGGCGATCGAAAAAGAAACGTGCATTTTGCTTTATCCCTTACACGAGAACTTACCAGCCTACAAAACAGTTTTTAGTCTACATTTATAGGGGACGGATATGCGTGCTTACCTTCTGAAGTGACAGACATTGCTATGCAATTTACTGCAACACGAATCACAGGCCACACTTACAGCAAAAAATAGTCAGCAGTGAGAAACGCCGCGCCCTTTCGGAGAGGCCTGCGAAATTTGCCTTCAACTGCCGACACGCTTGGAGGCGTTCGCTCTGATGCGGCTCGCTGAGCATACACGCATAGCGCAACACCGCGATTCGATGCCACAATCCGGAAACTTGAGCGTGAAATTAAGCGAAAGTGCCGTGGTGGTAGCCATGTTTTTGTTTATTTGAAGAGCTTCGAATGGTTTCGAATGTCTATTGAAAGAAATATCACCGGGAGTGCTAAAAATCTACCGCGCGCTGTGACGTTTTTATCACGCATTGGGCCGCCACAACGGATTCGATTGTGTTGCGGCATGCTCCTACCTATAATTTCCTTCCTCCATGGTCGCGGCGAAGATCAAAGAGCACCGGTACTTTCCAACATCAAGGGGCTTACATGAGGGAAGTTGAAGGCGCCGCCTTGTGTACATTTCTTTTATAAATTCAAAACCGCCGTTATCATAACCGCTGATGATATGAAAGTCATTAATCTTGATCACAATACAAACACAGGAAGAAGTCACAGAAATATTGCAATGTTCCACCAATATTATTACAAATAAACGCGTTATTTTGGAAAACGATGGCCTTTAATACAAATAACAATATTACCCGAGATCGATGCAAATACTACGAGCACGCGTTATGAGCTGAAATATTTTCATGGCCCCAAACGACTGGGAAAATGCGGCGATACGCATGCTTCTCGAACGACATTGCATATGGCCGCCTATTAGCATAATCCGCGCCGCTTGTTTAGCCACAAATAATGGCGGGAAATATCTACAATGGCAACCCTCCGCACCATCACGCAACGTCTAATTGACGTTTACGGAACGACCCTTCCTGTGACGCTCATCAGCGGTTATTCCTCCGTCCAATCAGCAAGCTGACATGGCGACTATCATGGACTACCACCACATATTCATGATATCGCCGGCGCATTGCACGGTGTTGGATCTGGAGGACAATCCCTATTGCTGTGCCCCAGATTTTAGACCTTTCCGTTGGGTGCGCGAGTTGGCCGAGGTTGAGGAGAACTTTGAGATGAAAAACTGGAGGTTTAAGTACATTATTTACAGTGAGAGTAGAAAGAAATTAACAGTCATAAAGTCATTACGGGCCGGCAGCAACTCGGACGCTGCGGCCCGTGGCAAGAAGCTCGAACGAGATGAATGAATGAATGAATGCTTTCTTGCTGCTCCCGGTCTCTGGCTTTTAACCCCTTCGGTGTCTCCAAGTCACGCCACGTTCGGCCAATCGGCGAGCCCGCTCAGGTGTCGTCATTTTCGGCCAGTGGTAGGCGCCCGGGCGAGTGTACGTCACATTCGGCTCAGAGGGTCACTTTTTGGGCTCTAATTGTCCGAGGGATTATTTGTCTGTGGTGTTACCTTCCCGGTCTGCAACTACCGTCACAAAGGCGGACGGGGGGGATTGCTCCCAGGGCTTCACGGTGCATTAGAGCCGTCTTGCCCCGCGGCTTGCAAGCGCTCAGAGGGGCCAGGCGGTTTGTTCTCGAGCGACCCCTTAGTGCCGCAAAGCAGCTTTGCTCGGGACCTACGTTACTTGGAACTGTGCCAGGCTCCCGCTACACTTTCGGGAAGAGTCAAGCACTGAATATCTCCACATGCGGCCCACGACGTGGGGGACGCCAACTCGTTTGGGACGTGCCGCGCCTCGGGAACGTGGTAGATGTGCATCTGCGCCCGTTAATTAGGTGTGACGCGATTAGGTGTGAGGCTCAGGAAAGCGTCCTGTATCTGATAACCGGCTTCTGCACTCCACCACTCACTTTCTTCGCGGTAAACTTCTTTTTTTTTTCTGGTCCGTGGAAGCCATATTGCGCTAAACTCGCAAGATGGCTGCCAAGGACCAGGAAGAAGTCTTAGTAAAATTTCCAGCTACATGTCACGATTCGTCACCTCGATGAAAACGCAACGTTGCATTTGGCAAGACTTCCATTTCCCGGCACAAATTTCAAGACGCGTGACCTCTCGACAGCCAATAAGAGTCAACATGGCGAATGATGGCGACCGTGCAGTCGCCATGTGTGTCGAGGATAGAACTCCTGTTCTGAGGGGACGACGGTGAATCAGCGATCGCATGAACCCCTCATTTTACGAGGACGTAAGAGTCTTAGTGGGTTGATACCTTCATCGTTTTCAACTTGAAAGACAGCTAGCTTTGATGGTCTTGGATTAATGAAGTATGAAAACCTTTATTTTAATGCTAAGAGTTGACCGTACTGTCACGTGCGGTATACTGTATCAAGTCGCAAATACAAAGCAGATACTGGCATCGTGAAGACTGCAAAGCAGATGTTCGTGACCATTGTTAGTCTATCGGAATATTACCTTAACAGCTTGCACTCTGTATATGTCACCAAACCAAATTGACAGCAATTACTAGCACAGCTCTAAGGAAATGCAGCAGTATTCCTTCACAGAGGGGCGACAGTTCTTGAAGCAGTTTCAAGCACGCACGTATCACACTGCCCTCAAATATCTGACTTCATCACTGGTACAGATACATTATAATTTAGGTGCAGATTGCCAAATTTCTACAGCCTCAAGTTACCTACGGAGAGTGTGAGTTGTGCAAATTACAACAAATAAAGCTATTCACGAAATATATGTAATGCGTTTCATGACATAGATTTAGAGCAAGTAATATTGCGATAAGCAATTTGCAAAACAGATGCTTACTTCCATGAGATCGGCCAACGTGGCTCTTCCCTTGTAGTCAAAGGTTCCTGTAGCAGATCCAATTAAGAGAACGACGAAAATACAGTGCGTCATTCTATGAGAACGCTCGCGAAATGATAGCGCGCGACTTTCAGAGAGGTATTTATTGAAGTATGCCATCTACAATTGTCTTGCAGCTTATATTCTTTATCTTGTACATATGCAGGACGCTAATTTTGCGTGATGAAACTCTAATGACGTGATTTTGAATTTTAATTTATTAGTCAAAACCTGATGACTAAGCACAATCTATTAGCATGTCTCTTCATTTCGAATTCATACTCGTGTGCTCCGGCGTCTTGAATGTGCTTCACAGAAGAAGCCATTTCACGCTAGATGTTTAATTAAAAGTCACATCTGTTATACGTAGAAGCCGAGTCAGAAGTTTAGGGGACTTGTGATGAAAAAAAAAAAGACAGAATATGTTTTTAACCTGGGCAGGCACCCTAGATTTAAGGCATGATTCATGTGCTAGCCTACTTGATCAACTTATCGCTATGCTATTTCAAATACAGCAAGCCAAAACTGTGCTGATAATCGAAATTTTCGCACACAGAGTATCCCGTACAGTTTTTACCCTGCATGTCCATTTCAATGGACATGTCCGTGGAATTAAACAAACAGATATGCGCCTTCCGAAGTTTCAAAAAAATAAACAGCAGGTGAAATTTCAAAACAACTTTATTAGAAAATTTATATGTAAAACTGCGACTACAGGTTTTTAGATAAAACGCTTATAAGCACTTGAGGACTGACATCCTTCTTCTACTAAATGAAAAATAAGTAGAAATGCATCCCTCCTTTTTCTTGCTCCATGCAAGGTGGCATTGTTTTTACAAAGAAATCTTTGCTCCCAAAATATTCTCGAATTAACAAAAAGTCACAGGCCTGCCCTGCAAGCGCCGCACAGCCTCACCGTAAGCTCGAGAAACGGTTCCATAGGAGCTCCATTTTTCCTACCAAGCACTACAGAGCCTTTGTGGCGAAGTCTGTTCGCGTCAGTTTCACAAGAACGACCTGAAATGTCCAACCGGCGTCAACGGCGAGCTGCCGCTTGTCCTGCTCTCTGCACAGCGATCTACTGAGCGCGATGTTTCCTGGTTGTAGCCCCGCGCGTAGCTCTACGATTCGCTTCTTCAGCAGCGGTTCGTACTTTGCGAGAACGCTCCGTAATGCGCACCAAAGAGCAAACACGGGTATGCAGACTACATGGCGCACATATCACATCCCTTGATGCGGATATGGTACGTTGCTGCTGCTGCTGATGCTAATGGTAGTTTATTGACATCCCCTTCGAAGCGAAGTGGTGAGATATAGCCACCTAGGCTGCTTGAATTTCCCAGGTCCAGCTACGTGCATATTGCAAGCCCTACATGTCGTGACACCTGGTGGAATGTAACGGAATAGCAATGCGAAGTTTGTACGTATGGACGCTATGCGCAGAGTGCGTCACGTCACGTCTCAAACGGCACAACAATATGCTAATGATGATGTTCTTCTAATGGCATTCTATTTGAAACGGGATGTTGACAAACAGTGACCTAGCCTGCTTGAATCAGTCAGGCATAGCACAAATGTTTTCATTACATCAATATTTATACATGTCCGTAATCTTCTTTTTCTTCCTCAAGACTTCTGTATGTACCTTGTACCGCTACCTTTGCAAGTGCTACATGGCGTGCCACCTGGTATAATAACATGCAACTGCAATGCAATGTTACCACGTACAGAAGCTACGCGGCGTGCATCTCACATCGCAAGGCAAGTGGCAGGATAGAATGCTAATGATGATTTATTAGAAACCCCTTTGAAGCACGGTGGTGACATAGTCACTTAGCTAGCTTGATTTGAGAAGTGGCATGATATTATGCTAATATAGGCGATGGCTGTCGTTTATTTCCATCCAATTTCAAACGCACTGGTGATATAGTCACCTAGCCATCATGATTTATAGAATATATATTGTACATACACAATATGCACTTTTCTAGCATTCTTGTATACATCTCCTTAAACTTCTTTATAATTCCTATACAATATCATTCCCATACCATGCCTTGTACGCTACCTGTGCATCTACTACTTGGCGTTCTGCCTGTTGTAACAATATGCAACTGCAATGCAAAATGCGCTCGTGTCGACGCTGCGCGGAGCGCATGTCACATCGCGTGTTCCGTCGCTGGCTATATATAGGACGCGGATAAAGCGCATTCTTCCGCTGCGTGCTAGCAGGCGCTGGCCTAGATCAGTAAGTATATTCCATATTAAATCGAGCCTTTAGAAAACGAAGGCCTTCAACAACCTTCTTCAACAAGCCCCAAGGAGCCGTTGGTCATCATCTCTGACAGATGATGACACTGCTCTTTCTGAAAGGTCATTGATTAATCGGGGTTGTAACATCTCTCTTAGAAATGAACTGTTCAGATCACGGAAGTAATATAACCGATAGGCAAGTTGCCTAACAAAAAGGTGGACTATGCCAAGACCCCCACTCTCAAGAGGAAAACCAAGGTTATCACGCCGCATGGCCTGAAGACGTGAGCTTCCGACGTACGTAGCAAACACATGATGGAAAACTTGGAACTCAAGCCGAGAGTAGTGCAGGACATACATACATCAATCTGCATGAACACAAGGCAAGCTTCAGCTCTGCTAAGTATGGGTGATTGCCATCCCTGCCCAGTGCTAACCATACGTTGTACTTCTGCAACTTCTGTTGACCAGTGAGTATTCCTATTGCGATATCAACAAGCGTAGGACAGCTGACGTAAGGAATGATAATATGTATAGAAGTGAACATGCTCTCAGGAACGGAGGAAGCCTAAAAGCGGTGAAGAACAAACTAGGAATAGGCAAGAATCAGATGCGTCCGTTAAGAGACAAAGCCGGCGCTATCATTACTAATACGCATGAGATCATTCAAGTGGCTGAGGAGGTCTATAGAGATTTATATAGTACCAGTGGCACCCACAACGATAATGGAAGAGAGAATAGTCCAGAGGAATTTTAAATCCCACAAGTAACGCCGGAAGAAGTCAAGAAAGCCTTGGGAGCTATGCAAAGGGGGAAGGCAGGTGGGGAGGATCAGGTAACAGCAGATTTGCTGAAAGATGGTGGGCAGATTGTTCTAGAAAAACTGGCCACCCTGTATACGCAGTGCCTCATGATTTCGAGCGTACCGGAATCTTGGAAAAACGCTAACATAATCCTAATCCATAAGAAAGGGGACGCCAAAGACTTGAAAAATTATAGACAGATCAGCTTACTGTCCGTTGCCTACAAAGTATTTACTAAGGTAATTGCAAATAGAATCAAGAACACCTTAGACTTCCGTCAACCAAAGGACCAGGCAGGATACCGTAAAGGCTACTCAACAACAGACCATATTCCCAATATCAATCAGATGATAGAGAAATGTGCGGAATACAACCAACCCTTATAAATATATACAAACCCTGATATACCAACCCTGAATATAGCTTTCATTGATTACGAGAAAGCGTGTGATTCAGTCGAAACCTCAGCAGTCATGGAGGCATTGCGGAATCAGGTTGCAGACGAGCCGTATGTAAAAATACCGAAAGATATCTATAGCGGCTCCACAGCCACCGTAGTTCATAAACAAAGCAACAAAATCCCAATAAAAAAAGGCGTCAGGCAGGGAGATACGATCTCTCCAATGCTATTCACAGCGCGTTTACAGGAGGTATTCAGAGACCTGGATTGGGAAGAATTCGGGATAAGAGTCAATGGAAAATACCTTAGTAACATGAGATTCGCTGATGATATCGCCTTCCTTAGTAACTCAGGGGATCAACTGCAACGCATGCTCACTGACCTGGATAGGCAATGCCAAAGACTGGGTCTCTAAATTAATCTGCAGAAAACTAAAGTAACGTTTAACAGTTTCGAAGAGAACAGCAGTTTACACTAGGTAGCGAGGCACTGGAAGTGGTAAGGGAATACATCTACTTAGGACAGGTAATGACTGCGGATCCAGATCATGAGACGTAAATAACCAGAAGAATAACAATGGGCTGGGATGCGTTTGGCAGGCATTCTCAGATCATGAAAAGCAGATTGCCATTATCCCTCAAGATGAAAGTACATAACAGCTGCGTCTTACCAGTACTCACGTACAGGGCAGACACTGGAGGCTTACGAAAAGGGTTCTACTCAAATTGAGGGTGACGCAACGAGCTATGGAAAGAAGAATGATGGATGTCTCGTTCGTTAAGGGATAAGAAAAGAGCAGATTGGTTGAGGGAACAAACGCGAGTCAATGATATTTTAGTTGAAATCAAGAAAAAGAAATGAGGGGCATGGGCAGGACTTGCAATGAGGAGGGAAGATAACCGATGGTCATTAAGGTTTACGGACTGGATTCCAAGGGAAGGGAAGCGTAGCAGGGGGCGGCAGAAAGTTAGGTGGGCGGATGAGATTAAAAAGTTTGCAGCGACAACATGGCCACAAGTAGTACATGACCGGGCTAGTTGGAGAAGTATGGGAGAGACCTTTGCCCTGCAGTGGGCGTAACCAGGCTGATAATGATTATGAGGATGAGGATGATGATATTGAGAGAGGGGTGTAAATAATTACTTGGTCTTGCCTGCACTAAATACCTGCGGAGTGAGTTGGCATCGTACACCATAGACCGACCCAAAACCCTAAGCTCTTCTCAAAGTTTACTGCTGCTGCTGCACCAGAAGCTGAGCAAAACTGTTGCGCTATGTCAAGGGCAGTCTTTACACTTTTCTTGTCAGCACAGAAGAACGCTATCTCATCTGCATAGGCAAGTACCCGGACCTCATTGGGAAACCATTTGAACCCGTGAAAGGTGTGATCTTGCAGAATTCGGACGCAAAGCGGTTCCAACTACAAAGCTAATAATAGAGGAGACACAGGACAACTTTGTTTTATCGATGCTCTGAAGTAGATTCCGATAAGCAACCATCAACTATTAGCCTTGTTGTGCCATTAGCATAACAAATGGTGATGCCTATAAAAACAAGAGACCCAATATTTGTGTGTTCGGGCACACGAAACCAGAAGTAGTGCTTAGCTTAATCAAACGCTTTTCCCAAATGAACCTTAACTATTGCGACCTGACCTACACTTTCTGTTACACACTTTCGCACAGACCACGCAATGTGGATCTTCCTCTATTGCCATAAGTTTGATGGTCTCCCACCGTGTGGCCGTGTGGCCGAGACATGTCTATGTTGAGGTCACCCCCAAGTACGATGGGAGTGCGGTCGGTAGTGGTGATCCAACCAAAGATGCATACGCTTGGCGCTTGCGGCGTGACCTTCGTCCATATTACGTAGCGCCCGCCGTTGCCGCGCGAATTGCCTCTTCTCTTCACGACGGCGTTCTGCGTAGGCGCGCTGTTCTTCCCCAGTCTTCACCGCACGTGGCCTACCCATGGCACGGGTGGAAGGCAACTCAGATAAGGTTACGTGGTTTGCATACAGAGACCATGGCGTCAAACCTCAGTCCTTACTAAACAGTTTCTATTCCGGCTTCACTTTCTTTATTACGATATTTTTTATCCCAATACGTTTTGACACTTCTCGTGATTAAACGCAGCTGAGGACACCCGGTCATACGCTTTTGATTGATGCTTTAGCTTCTTTAGCTCCGGGGCGTTCGCCATCTTATTGCCTACGTATACAAACCGCCAGAACCTAGCATAGAACAGCTCCGCTCTAATATTAATAATAAGTTTATTTCACTACTACAATATACATGGTGGCAAAAGCTGCCTCTTGGACAGTTTGACTTGGCCATGCACATCCGGCTCCGAACTTTGGCGGCAAGAACAGTGGGCAACACTCAAAATTTACAACACATATGTGTGATACAACTGTGCATATGATCGTAGCAGCTACTTCGCGTATTAAAAAAATAAATGACATTCATCAAGCAACGAAGAGAGCAATGCAGTAATTTGCTTTATAAATACGATGGAATGTTAGCCCATAAAAATATTTTACCAGCTTCTTGCATCAGGTGGTTTCTAGGGCAATATTGTAATAAAGCTCATTGAGAAGACGTTGTAGTATTTTTTTCAAGTGTTTGGCTGCCATGTATTGTTCTGCATGTTCTATAATGCCACCGATCGACATTTCTAGTGGTGTGTACTTTGCATCCTTGTTTGGTGTTAGGTAGTTCATGAAAATATGACGTATAATTAGTAATTTCGCGCTTCAAAGTGTGGCATCAGTGAAAGTTGTAGAGCTTAGTTATCAGAAGTATTCTATATATTTAGCAAAAAGTTCATCTGTAATGCAAACAATGCACCCCACCCAATTCTCATACCTTTGCCTATCCTGCAGGGCGCCGTACACCCTTTAACAGACGGTGATGGGGCGTCCTAATCTTGCTGAACTCGACAATCAAGTATCTCAGTCAAGAACCGAGAACAAAAGCATACAAGACCACCAAGAATCGTGGGAGGCCATGCTCGCGACGCGGGAATCGGAGGACCAGCAAAAGGTGGTGAACCAGGCCAGGGAAGCAGCAAGAGCCGATGGCTACCTGAGTGAGGAGGCCACCCGCCTTGGTTAAAGAAAGAACTCTTTCTCACTGATTCGCATTATTAAATGTTTGTTTTCTCTCTTGTTTGTGGAACTTTCTAGGAACTATTTCCATTATTCTCAGACAGCTTTTTTACAATATGAGTAACTTTTTGATGTTTTCCTCTTAAGTTTTCCCCCCCACCAAATTACTGTTTTCAGATGAGAATTAACGATTCAATGATATATTGGCAGCATTGCTCTTGGCGGCAGTAGTTGACGATATCGATAAAGTAAACCAATAATTTACAACAGTCTGCTGGAAATGAAGTAGGTTGGTCATACATGCTCATTTTTTTTCACTCTATGCAACACCCAATTTTTTAAATGGAGGTACACCCCGTGGTTTCTTAGTGGCATGGTGTTAGACTACTAAGCACTATGTGGCGGGGTCGAGTACTGGTCAAGGCGGCCGCGTTCAGATGGGGGCAAAATGTGAAAACACCCGTGTACTTAGTCTTAGGTGCACGGTAAAGGACCCCAGGTGGTCCAAATTTCCGGAGTCCCCCACTACCCCGTTTGTTATAATGAGTTCGTGGGTTCGGCACGTGAAACCCCACAATTTTATTTTTAATGCAGGTGCTACATTTCAATGAACACTATTGAAGCAAATATCTTTTGTCAGTGTAACTTGCTTATTTTTTGCTCTCAAAATAAATTCTTTTGTTTTCGAGACATTAGCCCATAAGCTATTTTTGGTGTCCATTCGAATAAATTTGACAAGGCAGAATTCACAATATCCACTCAAACATTTGCTTCAATTCCTGAAAAAATACACTGGTATGGTCAGCATATATGATATTCTTTGCCGGGATAAATATGTGCCGAATCTTATTCTAAAATTATTAAAGAGAAAAGGAGCCGGTATGCTCCCATGAAGAACACCGTGGTTTAGCGGTTTTATTTCCGATATATGCCCTCTATTACTGCCAGCTTGTCTACGATTACTTAGGTAGAACTGTACAAGAGATCATGGGCGACCATATAAATCATATCAATGAAGGTTTAGGATTAGTAATACATGATTCAATAAATGAAACTAGTTTGTAAAATCTTCGAAGATGCCGATAACCATTAATTTTTATCAAAGTGTTTTAATATGTACTCTCTGTTATCTAATAACGCCTGCTCTGTTGCACGATATTTACGAAATCCATGCTGTGAATCAGTTATACGTCGTTCCTTCTTAAAATTTGCAAGGCGTCTGTGAAATAGTTTAAGTGCTTTCAAAAATACTGGGAGCACAGAAATTGGTCCATAATTGCATAGACCATTTTTATCGCCTTTTTCTATAGGTCATAGACCCGTTGAATCTGTACTTTATATGGAAAGATGGCACCAGCAATAAACAAATTAAATTATGCGTGAGACGTGGGAGCAGGATATCAAGCACTAAGTTAACAGGTTTGAAATGCATTTCGTCAATGTTTACACTTGTAATGTTGTTAAGCCCCTGGAAAATATGCAGTAATTCACCTTCGTCAACTGCGTCGAGAAATATAATTTTGTTGCTCAAACGGATATTACTAAGGTCGTTACGAAAACATGGCTGGCTTGAAAGGAACTTCTTTACTAGTTGTTCTGGTATCTCAACCCCACTTTGCCTGAAAACACTAATTTCATTATGAGTATTGGTGAGAGAAGAGCGACTGCTTAATTCTTTCAACATGATCTTCATCCTACCTCCAGTAGAACCAAACTTGTAAGCGTAGTACGCCTTTCTTTTTCTCACTCAAGTTCTTTGTTCTGTTGGTCGCGGTAGACTTTGAAAGCCTTCACTACAGTGATTTATATTGTTTTGATAAATTTCTGACATAGTTTATGCTTCTTATTGATTTTATTCATCAGGTGAGGTGTGATCCACGGTTTACGGGCACGGTGATGGCGCTTTTATTTGTTGTAGAAAAACTTTCTTGACAGATATTTTAACGATGCGTAAAAAATTTTCATACGCTTTCTTGGTATAGGTATTGTGAAGAGTACTAGTCCAACCGACATATTCTAACGTGCTTCTAAAGTTAAGGAGGTTTTCACTGTTAATCAACTACAAACACTTCTTTAAATCATTAGGCTTTCTTCACGTGTGTTTAATACTGACGAGTATAGGTAAGGGGTCAGGGATGTCAAACAATGATGCCTCGTTTTACGACATTTAATTTGATATCCATGACGTTATATTGTTTAAAACTAAACCCCGGGTTCGACGGAGACCCGTCTGGTCGGGAAAATTCATGGCGGGAAGTATCGAGCGCCCACTAATCGTTAAAAACCAAAAAGAAAAAAAAAGACGCTTCAGCCCCACTACGGGAGCCTTGTTCACAATGGAGGGAATGAAGTGAAGGCTGGTTATATAAGCTTTATGGTGTGACTCATAGAAACGACCGTACAGATCACGACAAAGGAAGAAACGGACAGTCCTCTGCCTTGTCTAGACACCCTAGTGAAAGACGACGGCAATAAAATGTCGTTCAGCGTATTCAGAAAGGACACACACAGCGGCGTGTACCTCACCATAAGCTCAGTACACCCGACCTGCCACAAGTGTCGGCGGTCGCCTCACTTGTGCGCCGTGTATAAAGACTCTGCTCTGTCCTGGAGGTTCGAGTGGCTGATCTAGCTACCACACGCCGTGACCTGTCGTCTTCGGGCTACCCAATTTCGTTTATCAGTGATGTCGTTAATCGCTTACCTCACCCTCTATCACAACAGCCCCAATGACAATACAAGAAGAAAATAATTCCGATAGGACACGTCCCCGGTGTATGAGAAAGGCTGCCCCGAATCTTTCGGTCGTATAACGTTGACGTCGCACATGTCCGTAATCGCAAGCTCAGATACGCAGTGGCGACGGTGAAAAACAAGCTTGCAAAAGAGAAGTTCTCGGGTGCCGTGTGCAGGATTCCTTGCGCTGTTTGCGAACGCGCGTACATCGGTAAAATGGGCGAATTCGGAAAAAGATTATAACAGCACAACTATAATGTCAACAGCAAGCACGTGGCAAAAAACGCGCTGGCTGAACACGCAGCGTCCACGGGCCATGGCATCGACTGGAACCGTTTCTTTTAGTAGTCGCGATGCGCGTATCTGCTTGGTATTTACGCCTTGCTGCTGTGCACTGCACAGATGGTACAATCAACTCTTATCATGCAAAAATCTTTTCAGACCTCGTTAATCAAATACTATCAAAGCTAGCACTCTTTCGAGCTGAAAATGATAATTCCATCAACCCACCTGCGCTTTTTCATCCTCATCAAACGCGATGCTCACTTGATGACGCTTTCATCGTGACCCCCTGAGTGTAGCCCGCTCTAAATATCAAGACAATTTACTCATCGCTTATTCAATGCAAAAATAAACATTATTTTTCCAATCGACAGCTAAGCAAAGTGCCAATAGGAATAGTTCCATCCAAAGAGGGAGGAGTAATGGCAGCTTAAGTTTACACCAATCTTCTAGACGATGAGCAAAACGTGAACAAGGTGAATGAAGGAGCCAACGTTTCGACAAGTGGACTTGTCTTCTTCAAGACGACAAGTCCACTTGTCAGACAAGTCCACTGGCCGGAACGTTGGCTCCTGTATTCACCTTGTTCACGTTTTGCTCATCGTCTTGAATTTCCATCTCCCGCATTCCCCGTTTCTTCTCTGGATCAATCTTCTAGGTCACACAGATGCACGCCACATGGTGTCGCGTGTGATATCAAGTAAGTTGAATGAATAATTTGAGATCGAGTTTTTAGGACTACATGACGAGGAGTGGGAGGAGGGGAGGACATTTTCAAGTGTGAGAACACGTTACTAGAAATGTACGAAAATGCCATTCACATTTGAAACATAAACAAATGCCGCAAATTTTGTACCCAGGAAATTGTGTTTTGCAAATGGTTGAATTAGTGACTAAATGCTTTTGATTACGTCCAAATGATGTCCACTTGGGCAAATAATTTAACTGTGGTAACAACGCTACCAAATTTAGTGGGCCTTTGAAAAAAAAGAAAAGGAAGCGCATTGTATGGGACTTACAATTTCATTATGCTGCGATCCAAGAAAACTATCCTTAGCCAAATGAGTACATTGCGACGTTTCAGCGTTCCTAGAAGTGCCTCCAGCTTTTTCATCAAAATTGAAATGTGGTCAGGCTTTCTAAAACTGCAACTTGTACAATGTGGATAATTGTAATTAGGTTCAGCGTAAGCTGTATTGTTTTGTCGTGAGGTTTGAAGATTTCATAATCTGCATTCATAAAATTTGAATTTCAGTAGGTGTAGTTTTCTTCTTAGTAAACAGTTTGCTACTTTAAAATATCATCATTATCATTTATTTTTAATGTTTACGGTCTTATAATAAAATGAAGACGCTGCAGTAAAGCGCTTTCGACATCAGATTCTCGAATATGCTGCAAAATGATGCCGCCAAATCAGGCTCTGTACATTTGGCCAACGTCAGAATGGGGCTGTTCTGACTGGGAACCAAATGCGCGATGTACAGCCCAGCAGCTAAACGTCGTAGCCATTCAGCTGCGTGTTTAATCGATCGCCTTCGCCGGCATCAATCTTTGATGAAAGGTGAAGCCAGCAGATTGATCGCGGTGTTTCCTCTGAGGTGAGTGACATAGAAGTAGTTGCACTATGCACGTGCTTGCTGCAGGAAGCACAGCTAACATAAATGTCTGCTGCTTAATTAACAAAGCCACAGGATTTCTTTCTGTCGTCCATCTTGTAGGAGCGCAAAAGAGAATCGGCATAATTAGCACTGCGTCGAGGAAATACATCAGCTCTACAACTTCACAGAGGGTCGACAGCCTTTGGAGCAGTCTGAGGCGTGTATGGTACCACTCTCGGATATCTTGCTTCTTCACTGGTACAGGTATTGCATTATTTAGACGCCAATTCACAAACTTCTGCACTTATCTACGGAAATATTGAGTGGTCCAGACTAACCAATAATCCTATTCATCAGATATGCAAAATGCGTTGTCTCATAAATAAATTCATAAGAATGTTTTATACCAAGTAATATTGTGACAAGCAATGTGCCAAATAGATTTCCACAGTCGTAACATCACCCAATGCTGTAGTCAAAGGTTCCCGTAGCATATCATAATAAGAAAACGAGGAAGATACAGTAGACCATTTTATGTGGAAACTCTCGAAAAGAGCCTCTTACTTAGGCACAGCTACTCCAATGCTAGCTTATATTGTTCTGTTTTCTACGCATACAAACGCCAATTTGAACAGGTGACGCTCCAGTGACGTGATTAGGTTTTAAACTGGTCAGTATAAACCTGATAACAACTATGGTCTATCAGCATGTAACTAGAAGTTGGATTCAGGGAATTCATGTACTACGTCGTCTTTTTCGCGCTAGATCTTAAATAAATGTCACATCTATGACAGGTTCAAGCAGGGTCAAAAGTTTAGGAGATTTGGTATCCGAAAAAAAAGAAGCTGAATATTTTTTGACCTAGACAGACGTTAGTGTATGTGATCATATTATTCCTATGCTATTTTATGAACTGCATGCTAAATCTGGGCCAATATTCGCATTTTTCACACACATCACATCGGCTAAACCTTTTTACCCTGCATGTACTTTTGAAAGCACTTGCCCATGCATTTACCCAAACATACATGTGCCTTCAGCAGTTGCGAAGGTATAGGCCGTAGCAGAAATTTCAAAAAAGCTGTATCAAAAAGTTTTATATCTCAAGTTTCGATACAGGGTTTTCGATGAAACGCTTATCAGCACTTGACGACAGAGATAATTTCTACTAAATTGTAACAAGTAGCAATGCATGGCTCATTTTTCTTCCTCCACGCATCAGCGGCACATAAATGGTGGCATCCTTATTGCAAAGAAAGCTTTCTTTCCAAAACGTTGTGCGATTAACAATAAGTTATCCCTGATAGGCGCCGAAAGCACAGTGAATCTCAGAATCGTTATTCATGCGTGTATGGCAATGACCGCCGTGGAACTTGCAATTAAAAGTTCTGATCCCCTGTGTCATATCTTATGACTGATGCTTCCGCCTCTGCGAAATGCACATGAATCGTTCTTTACGTCCGACGGTCGAGGTTAACATCCCACGAAATAAGATGCATGGTTGGTTTGATTGTTCTTTGCATGGCAAATAGAAAATCAGAAAAATACAGCTTGAGGCTTCGAACTCAAGATGCGCTTCATAGGTCACTGTGACAAGTGGAAACAAGTGAACCACTTACCAAGTCAAAAACGACGACAGTACTTGTTAGCGGCAATGCCAAAATACTCGACCACACACCCACCTATGGACGCGGGGCAAGCCAAGGGTGTTGTATCCTGTCGTCAGCCTTCTCTCCGGCAGCTAGCATAGGCATGCAAATACCAGCTCTCATGTTAGCAGGACAGCGTCGATTTCCGCAATGGTAAAGTGACATAAGATGTGAGTGAGCGGCCCATTTCAACTAAATATAGGCGCTTGTATATAGACATAGATTGTAACTCACCGAAAAGCACAACTGCGCCAAATAAGGTGGGGTCACTATACGTTACAACGAAGAAAGTGGGGTGTTGATGGAAAATCTTCCCATTTCTGCTTTCAAGTGGAACATTTGGGGAAGCAACGATTGATTTTGCCGAGCCACTGGTCAGGAATTTCTTCACGCCAGTGACTAGCGGCATGTCACAAAGGTTAGACGCAGGAAATTTGAAGATATCTGATTAGCAGGTCCGGCCTTCTCGATACTACTCGAATTGGGGACCACTGAACTCTTGGTAGTCCAACCAAGCTTTCTGTAAGGACAATATGGTGATCATCTAGCGGTGTTCTGGCCGTTTTTGTTGACTGATCCTGCACTTCTTCAGTCTAAAAATGTGGACTGATCCCGAAGGGATCTGCGTATGTGCTGCTGTAGCTATGTGCCACTGGATATGTACCGCTGTTTAATCAGCCTCGTTGACGACAACTTAGTTGACTGGTCCATACGAGTCGTACCCACGTTGATGAGCCAATGGGTACGTGCCGAGAGTTGTCAGTGCCGGCCGTTCCCGTGAATATGTGTCTGTAGGTTTGTGCGGTTCTTCAAGGGACCCTCTCTGACGCCAAATTCTCGTGTGACACAACGAGGCTGCGGATCGGCCCTAAGCAAGTTACGCCTCAGCATGCGGAGGCCTACTCACCTTGCAGCTCCGTCAGCCAAGTGTTGAGTTCTAGTGGTCGTTAGAAAATAGCAGCAGAGAGGATGCACACACGCAACTCGCTCTGTTCAAAGCGAACAATGATCTGGCATTTGATGTCTGGCACGGTAGCAGTGCAGGACTCTACGCCTTGTTGCTGCTAAGCGTGTTCCTTCGAGGGATGAGCTGCCATCAGCACAGCATACCCTGCATCGCTCTCCGTATTATGAAGCCCGAAGATAGCGCAGTCTAATGATAGTGGCCCAGCAAGAAGATAGTGCAGTCTCAAAATATTGGTAGATCTCGGAGATGCTGCAGTTTAATAATGCGGGCCGACCCCCATAGCACTCAATATGTGTCCCTTGGGCCACTGAGCCCGTGACTCAGCGGCCATTGGGCATGTGCAAAAACAAGCTGCATGCTCGGCATTCCACGTCGGTTCCCAACTCATCAAAAAAGCAGTAACTGTTCGCTGCAAAAGAGACATAGGATTCACAGAAACATTTAAGACCAAACAGTTTTGGCTGTGCATTAGGTAAATGTCTACTGGAGTTGTGTCTTCGGAGGTTTTGTCTGCTTTAGGTGAGAAATGTGGCCGGAACTCGATCAGCACTGGGTATGTGCCCCTTAGTCTATGTGCACCTTAGGGAATTCTGCTCCGGCTGCAATTGTATATGTGGGGGCGGCACGCGGTCGCGCGGCTCTGCCTTGAGAACAATCGGCGTTGGCGGCAGCTTCTAACTCCGTCGACGGCTCGTAGATTTGTGCGTGTTCTGTGCTCTCGACGCTGAATTTGCGTTGAAGTGATAGCCAGCACGAAGGTACATTCGCTTGCTGCTGCTGCCGCGCTTGCTCCTGGCAGCGTTTCGACAGCGACGGTCCCAGTGATCGAGTGTGATGTACTCAAGTTTCGTGTACGCGCTCACACCAACCTTGCTATTTTAATTAGCAAGCGAATGCTTACAAGTACGAATTAAATATTGCTGTCAGCTAATTTGCTATGGCAATCGGTGCTTTGCCTTTCTGGATAAGCTGCGACGTTTAGGTACTTGTCCTGTAGCTACGTTCTGCTATGGCTGTAGCAACACGCCTCCAGATTCAAAAGCCTGATTTTAGAGCTTCCAGGTCAGAACTCGGGGAACTACGGTGGTTCCAGCATGCAGTGCACGGAGGATTCTTCCGGTCAGAGCGCCATAATGATAGACATGGCGGGCACCTAACATGAGTCGGTGCATCATAGCGGCCCGGTGGAAACTTCTGGAACATTGCGTTCCATGGTCCAGAGCCACCACTGTGGCGGAACAGGTAATAGATGCTGGCGCGTTGCAATGCACGAACGAATGCACGAAGTGCATTATTTTTCCAAGCTCACGCGCTCGCTACGCTCGCGCCTTCGTGGACTTCATCGTCGTAGGCGCTGCGTCGGCACATCAGCGCTGCGATAAAACCAACCGTAGGACCAACTTGCGGCACTAACTGTGGACACCTTTACGCATGCATCGCTCTTCAACGAATCTTCTTCACGTCCACATTAAAGCTCCCTCCCTCCCTCACTCGCTCACTCACTCACTCACTCACTCACTCAATCACTCACTCACTCACTCACTCACTCACTCACTCACTCACTCACTCACTCACTCACATGGGTTACCGTAGATGCTGAACTGGGTAGGTACCGCTGTTCCACAAAACTCTTTAACTGAGACTTTAAGCACTGTGTATGCACTGTATTAGGCACTATCACAGGCCTGCGCAACACACGCAGCAGACTCACAGCGTAAGCTGAAGGAGTGGTTGTACAGGAGTTTCATTTTCGTCAGCACACACAAAAAGGTCTTCGTGTGGAAGTGTCAGCGTCGTTTTCGCGAGAACGAACTGAACTGTCCACCAAGCGTCGAAGGCGAGCTGCGGCTTGTGCTTCTCTCTGCGTAGCGGTCTGCTGTTCCCGACACTGCCTGGTTGCACGCCAACGCGTATCTCTACGATTTGATTCTTCAGCAGTGGTTCGTCCCTTACGAGGAAGCGCCATAACGTGCAGCGAAGATTAAACAAAAGCTATCCAGACCATGCGATGCACATGTCACATCCCTTGACATGCGAAACAATACGATGGAACTCCTAAATTTCCTTACATATGACGTAATACAACGCAACGGAAATGCAAAATTTACGCATATCGGCGATACGTATCGTGCATCTCCCATAGGCTGGCAAGTGGCACGATACGATGCTACTGCTGCTGATTATGATCATGATGATAGTGATCATGATTCATTGGAATCACCTTTGAAATTGAATGGTAATAAAGAGTCACCTAGCATGTTTAATTTATTCAGGTATGTTAAACATGTTTTTCATTCTAGCGTTGTTGTATACATCTCCTTTAATTTTCTTTTAATTCATAAAAACATCTCTATGTACGTTTTACCACAGCCTATGCCATTGCTACATGGCGTGTCACCTGGTTCAATACTATGTAACTGCAAGGCAATGTGTGCACGTATCGATGCTATGCGGGGAGCATGTCACATCGCGTTACTCAGGCGCTACGACATGTGTATAGGGCATGTTTTCGCAGCAGCTAGCAAGCGCTGGCGTGGCGCAGTGGCAGAGCAGCTGACTACCGCGCTGGGGCTCAAGGTTCAATCCTGGCAAGAAGTGGGTATTTCTTCAATTGCGGTAGCAATTACATGGGCAATCCATGCGCATTTCTGCCGTCGGCGTTGCTGTGAGGTTCCGTATGTAGTCGAAGGGCGATAACTCCGCTGCCGCGCACCCTACGCTGTATGTGCCAGTGAAAGCGTGCGAGGGGAGCCTACGATCGCGGCTGAATCTCGCCGCGCGGAAGGGAAGAATTGGAATAGGAAGCGCGTCGTCTTGTTTTGCGTGCGAAGGATCCAACGTTGCGAGGCGCTGTGGGGAGGGGAGGGGAGCGGCGTTTTTTTCCGGCTGCAAATGCGCATGGGGCGGCTGCGCGCTGTTGCGCGGCCGTTTCTTGAGAGCGATCTCCGTTGGGGGCAGAGTCTAAGTGTGTCGGCGGCTCGCAGATTTGTGCGTCGTTCCCGTCCTCTGTGCTCGTTTTGCGTTTAAGCGACAGACAGCAGGAATACAACTTCGCTCGCTGCTGCTGCCTCGTATCCTCCCGCCAGCGTCCTGACAGCGAGTCTCCGCAGTCGTCGAGTGTGATGTGTTTATGTTTGCTGTGCGCGCTAACACCATATTTGTTAATTTAGATGGCAATCGAATGTTTACAAATTGGCACGGTCGATAAACGTACTATGCTTAATTCGAATGGCTGTCTGCTAATTTGCCATACCAATCGATGCTTCACCTTTCTGGTGCAACTGTTTCTTTTTTCTTATTTCTGGCGATAGCTTCGATGGACGATGGTGACGGAAGAAGACAACATCGCCAACCGACACGGCTATAGGAATGAGCCCATAACAGCTTACGCAGTAAAAGTTTCTTTAAATTTATTCAATAGTCTGCGAAATCAAACCCACGCCACAAGTGTTCCTCAAGGAGAGCAACCGGACGCTTTGGCAGGCTGCACCGCAAATCCACTCGGTTCGTGCCGATTTTCAAAAAACATCTTTCATGCCGACACTTTATCTAGCTGCGCTATGAATACACCTGGTATGTTCCGCACTTCCATAAACCTGTCGCCAACTTTGGTCGCTAAGTATGTTCCACTGAGTGCACGGCAGGTGAGGCCGCAATTCTGAGCGTTCGCAGGCACCGACGCACCACGCTTCTTGTCTGGGAGGCCACGCGCAGACTTGTCGGCAGTGACACTAGATGGCACGGCATGACCAAAAAGGAGCGCGAGAAAGGAGCCCGTTTGCCGTATGACGCGTTTCGCAGCGTTCGCACACAGCGGCGCGCCATACATTTCGGAAGCTCGCGTAGGGTTCTCCGCGCAGCTTAGATAGCCCCGAATGTTCTCAGGGAAGCGCGAAAGAGAAGTCCCTTTACAGTACACGCCTCATGAAACTCCTTTTGACGGTGACAATACGTTGTGACCCATATTGATTCGATGCTACACGCTTTACCGTCGGTAGTCATCGCGAGTTTGGTTCCTTCGAATTCTTCTCCTTGACGTTTCATCAACCTGATTAGTTTGCGCTTCGTAGTTATTGAAAAAACGCTTCGTGGTATTCAGAAAGGACGCAACGTATTATTCGAGATTCTTTTTCTCATGCTTAGTTGATAGGCGGGCGCTACAGTGCGTTGTTTATATCTGAAGGTGCGGGAAAGAATATACATAATTTTGTAAAGAGTGTACCAAAACAAATTGTTAAAAACAAATGTTTCAAGTAAAAGGCACGTGTTGCGGATTTGAAAAAAAAACTTTATGTGAGGCAATTAATATAGTTTGATATTCGTGCGTTTGTCGTTCTCCAAACTTCCCAGAAGTATCTTTCAGGATCCTATGCACAGTGAAAAAGTCACATTACAACGTTGGTTATGTTATTTGTTATTCATGTGCATCATTAGTACTCTTGACTTTGTACTCTAGTATTATGTTTATGTTTTGAACTACTCGTTGTTTCATGCTGTGAATAGATAAATAAATATATTTTTTCTTACTGCTACCTTATCCTTGTGTATATTCCTTAGCCCAGTTTTATTTGGTTATCTTACAGTGGGGAAATGTGCTGAACTTTTCGATAACACTTATATGGACACTCCATGCGAATGGGGGCCGTCGTCGCCGCCATCACCGCAAGCTTTAGCATAGAGTTAGGTAAATGTACGCTATATCTTATGCCATGCTATATTATAGGCGGTAAATTCGGGTTATATTGCCACACCGTTCTATCACCAATGTTTCTCACACCATATGATGCATTAGTGGCAGAATTATTCCTTGGCATTTTCGTAATGGCCGCGCACAAGCAAATTTCATGAAAGAAAACACCGACAGCGAATGCCATTCTCTTAAATATTATCAGACCTTATAATTAAAGCTGCGAAAGAAAGCTCAGACCCGGAAATGGTGCAACATTATTTGCGCTGCTATGCACTACCTCCGGGATCGACCCAGGAAAGAGGTTTGAAGCACACCCAATCGGGAAAAGTGGCGCTAAAGTCACTAAGAAAGACGTTGGATTTAAATAACAAACAGAGACGAAAATGTCCGATGACAGGATTCAAACGGAAAACCAATAGTACAAAAGCTCGTTTTTACTTAGCTTACGATTACTTCAATTCATACTGCCACGACAGCTACAAGTCTTACAGTTCGTGGAATATTCTAACATGCTGTTATCACATTCATTGCTTCGTCCTCATGGCGAAACTATTATTTTTAGTGCACTAAGGATTAAAATTTAAGACCAACAGATTGGCAGACCAGGTTAGCAACTTTCAATCACTGTGGCGATGTCACAGCCGTAAATCATACTAATCCTGGAGAGCGTCATAGCGCAAGCAGGTGCCATGAAACAGCCGCTCAACGTTTGCGTAGCGGATCTAGCTGGCGTCTACTGCTTTTGAAATGCGTAAGCATTTATATGCCTACCCAACGACGAAACCCCTCCGCCCCTCTGTGCGTCTGCCTCTCACATGAGAAGATTCGGTCTAAAAAGTTATTGTATAAAAGAAAATAAATTCAAAAGAAAAAAAAAACGTTGGCGGTGGTCGCCACCCCACGCTCAGAAGCCGAGTGTCTTGCCCTCTGGGCTAAACATAATTTTTATTCCTTTATTTTCTGCATTCAATTGACCCAAAAATAAACAGCCACACTGGCAGCTGGTGAATATATCTGGAATATATGACTGTTGTACCGGCGGTGCAAAACAAAAGCAAAATGCGAACAGTTTCTATGAAAGCGTTCTTCAAAGATTTAGTTAAGGAATAATAAAAGCAATTTCTAGGAACACATGTACAGCCGACTTGGAGCATTGTACACATCAGGATTTGCGAAAATTTAATGCCAAACACACGCCACATCCTTGATGCGTTGCTGTGTTCGCGGGATGTTCTTATACTGGGACGTTCCTTCCCCCAGGGAGTTGCCACCGATCTCTGAAGGCTTATGCGCTTCACATTGCGCAACACAGAAAGATCAAAAGTCATTGAGTTGATACGGATAATAACGAGTGATGAGGGGTTATACGGGTCTCATCACGGTTGATAACTGTACGACGCGGATTAATAATTTTCTCAACAGCGATCAGGGCTTATAATGGTCGGATCAATTCTGATTGTGGTAATAAGCACCGATAAGCGTTGATTAAGACCAATAAGAGTTGATAAATGTCGGAAAACGTCCGATCGATTTCATAAGGGCTGATAAGGGTTGATAAATATATGGTGAATTGCGATAAGGTTTATACCAACCAATTAGGAGTTACAAGACTCGGACTGAATCAGATATTGTTGACGACAAACGATAAGGGTTGATTGGGGAGAGATCTAATCCTATAAGGTTGATAACGACCGATAAGGTTTCAGAAGGATTTATACTGGTGGGATTAATTTTTTTAACATTGATAAGGACACCAGGCTTCGTGGAGACATGTGGCACAATCCTTACGCGTACTTCAACAACACCAAGAGGAGTTTCTGGATAAATCTTTATTGCGATATGAATTATATGCATAGTCCAAGCGAATTTCCGCCGTGGTCGCCATCGCGATGATACTCTGTATAAAGTGGAAGTTCGAGAACATCACGTCCGCGCGACGTATGCGCAGGGTGCGGGCGAAAGCGTGCGAGGGTGAGCCGAGAAGGATGGTGCCTCAATTTTTCGAGCGCAAGCCGGAAGGTAGGGAGGACGCGCGCTATCTTCGATCAGGCGCAAACCAGCAGGTGGTCGTTCTACACAAGAGGCGATGGCGTAAGGCTTGGCAGAGCGTTGTCGCGTCGGCTCTATCTTGTGAAACGATCTGCGGTTCGCACAGAGCCTAGGTGCACCGTGAGATGATGGATACGTGAGCACTCTGTTCCCAACCCTTAGTTCGCGCTGATACGAGATACAGCACGAAGGACGGTTCGCTCGCTGCTACTGCCGATCTTCCTCACGCCAGTGTCTTGACAGCGAGTGTCCGGCTGTCATCGAGCGAGAAAAGTCCAAGTTTGCCTGTGCATGCCTGACACCATGCTTGGTAATTCTGTTAGTAAGTGAATGCTGTTTTTTATAAGCAGCTTAAATTTTGGAAAATAGTCTGTCAATTGATAACGCAAGATATTTCTTGCGGTCAATACTTCTTCAGACGGCTTACACACAAAAAAAAATCGCATGAGCAGAAAATGACTACCGGAAGTGGCTATTGCTAGTTGCAGGCTCATCGGGCTTCCAGATTAGAACTTTTACCCGCCAATGCTCTGTCTGATTCTTTTTAAATGCGTGGCAAGAAATTCATTTATTGATTAACTGACTGACACAAATGCTAGTATAGGTAGTAGGAATATGTTTTATATCCAGCAACACAACAAATAGTTATATAGGTCATTGTTTGGGCACTGGCCAGCCGCACATAGTTTGGTCATATAAGTCGTATATATGGCGTTTCCCACACAAGTAGCTGTATTCTCTTACGCAGTTGAATTTGCCTTTGCGAAAGTACTGGTACCAAACGTGGAGCTCACATTTTATGTTACCTGAAATATATATGAAGTAGAAACATGTTTCATTAACAAGCAAATAAAGCAAATGACAGAATGTGCAACTCAAGACAAACTTACTATACAGAAAGTATTACAGCACCCATTACGCGAAATGCAGGTGTCATCGTTGGCAGCTGACTGAGCGATGCTACCGAAAATGGCCGACACGTCAAAACATGCATGTTATTGAGGGAGGTGTCTGTGAACAAGGTATGTGAATGGCTTTGAAAAGAATACTTTGTGTATGTCGGTCTGGGTGGGAATCGAACCCGGGCCTTTGTGCTACGAGACGGGCGCGCTATGCCGAAGCCAAGGCGGCTCCACGGTTCTGGTTCACTAGTGTGACTAGTGCCTGCAACACTGCACATGTCACATCGAAAAGTGTGACCTAGTGCCTGCGACATTGGGCCCGTGATGGGGCTGCCGATGCAGAGGATGTGGTGCCATGTCATCAGAGTATAAGTTCATTTTATAAAATAAAAAGCAAAAAATTGGCAGTGGCTTAGCTCGGCTATGCCAGAATATACGTAGCAAAAGCTAAGGCATAGCATGGTTAGCCTTGGTTAATCTCGATTGCAAGCCCAGGTAAGCCTGGTTTTCTAGCTATGCTGCGGCGTAGAGCCAGTCATTCGGCGCGCAGTTCGTCTCTTTCCTGGGCGATTCGTGTCTGCTTCATCTCGTTCCGATGTCGATTCCAGGCGTCCTCCTGCTTATCAGAATTGTGTTTGAGTTCTTTGGTTCGTTCCGCTTGCTCAGGCGCACGTTTCGTTGCCGCGCCGAACGGTGCGTTGCTCAGCACTCACCGCGTGTCTTTGTGTGGCTCAAGAGCATGCCAAGCGAATGGGTGGGCGGTGCGAACGGGCTGCGATAACGCTATCGCGTTCCACTCTTGAAGTCGAAGCTTAAGCGTCCTCCAATGTTTTTTTAATCCAAGCCAGTCAGTAGGACCATATTGACGAGTTCATGTCACAGGGTGGGCACGTAATAAACATCCTGACTAGCACTACCTTCAAGTGTACCTTTTCCATATTGTAGGGGCGAAAAGTATTTGCCCTCTACAGAGGTGTCTACCTTAAGAACAGCTTTCCATCTTTGACCAACTTTCTGTGTACGTCAAAGTGACGACATGCTACTGTCAATTATTTTCAAACTTCGAGCACGTCGTCTCTGTGACCAGAGGTATGCATTTCGAACGGTCATCCGCTCGCTACAAGACCGGCTTCGCATATTGCATTATTGCAATTTACAAATTCTAGCCGTGGAATTCGCAAGGTGGGTTCACTTGGAACGAATTTTCAGCATGACACTATTTTCAGAATATTATTTCCTTACCTTGGCAGAACTTTGCGTTGGCGTTCCAGTTACTTTCTCAGCGAAACAGCGGTTTATGCAGTGAAGCACAAAAGTAACTGTAACGCCAATGCATTACTCCGCAAAGTTCGAGAATCAATATCTCGAAACTGGCGTCATCCTGAAAATTTGTTCCAAGTGAATCCACCTTACGAACTGCCCGGTTATAATTTGTAAATCGCAATATATGCCATAAGGTAATTAGGTAATACCGTAAACAGTCAATTTTTCGTAATTCGTATAATACTCCTTTCAATTTTTTGTTCAAGTAATGTCTGTCTCCGAGTAGACGAGCTCATGAACTATAATTGTGCTATCTGCCGCAGATAACCTTTAAAAAGTTTTGAAAATGTTCGCCGAAACACCCAGTGTGTTCTTGCGTAATCGCTTCTCAGTTACTTTTGTAAGAATTTGTCGTTGCCAAAGGCATACCAATGGATTGAAGATGCTCGATCAGTCAAGCAATGTCTTATAAGATGTATCGAATTAGTTATGACCATCAACCTCTCAGAAGCCATCCAACCCCCCCAGCGCACAAAACAAAACATCGGTCTGTAGTGCAACGGCAAGGCGAGACATGCTATTCAAAACATGTTGGGCATGGTGATTGCAAAATCAACCCTGCGCGTGATTTCCGGTATACTCGTTTTAGAAACGAAACCATCAATTCTATTTGCATCTTCCACAAAATGCATCTGGTGGTTATGTATGGCCAAATGTTTCTCATATTGCTGATATCACAATAGAGCTGAGTAAAAATAAGAATTAAGATGTAATATTACTTTTTATGCAAATAATAGAGCGGTAATTGCTTATTTCGCAAACAATGGTCTTTTCTAGAAAGCAGTGGCAAACAGTGAGTAATTTATAACTCTTGAAATCTGTATTCATGGTCAAAAATTGTTACTATATCTAGGCGCCATGAATAACAATTAGCGCTGTGGTGCCGGCCTTAAATGTATCTTGGTACTGCAATTTCTATATGTGTGTAAACATAGTATTTCCTTATAAAGCTTTCTGTGAGAATATAACACTTTTCTGAGGCGAATAAGTAATGTTACAACACTGCAAGCATTACTAAGTATGAAGACATATCATAGGTGCGATTCTTACATCGTTTGTCCGAGAAGGTAATGACGGCACACTTTTCCGTTCGATCATAGTATTGGAAAGTGTATGTTCGGCCATGCAGGAAGTCTAGAAAAGTGTTTTTAAAAGAACTGTATTATGGAGAGAAAATTGTGGCACAGTTTCCTACTTATAAAAGAGAAACTCGAAAAACCTATCTTCAAGAACAACTCATTCTGAAGCACAATTCAACACGACACAAAAACAAAAATAATTTAGAACATTGCAGGAAACTTATGTTCTGCCAAATGCATCAAACTGTAACTTATTGATTGTTTGCGCACTTATAATCAAAAAGAATTTTTAATGCCAGATTCTACGGTATAAAATCGCATTGCTTTCGCGGTTACATTGCAAGTGGCTATAGGGACATTTATACAGGGTGCCCCATGTAACTTTAGCTAAACCTTGAAAACACGCAAATGCCACGTAGCTATACAGACCAAACGTAATGTTGGTTGTCATCGCTTGGGGATGCTCAGATTATCTTATGGCGATAGCAATTATATATTTCCCGTCGCTTTCGACGTCGCCGTGATGTTCCATATGAAGTCCAAGGGCGACAACGCCGTGGCTGCACGCCGTATGCTGTATTTGGGAGGGAAAGCCCGACGACCCCGGCTAAATCTGGCGCACGCGTGGGCGGAAAGCGGAGTGCAAACGTGCTGTCTTACGTCGCGCGAAAGGCCGTGGGTAGATGGGAGAGAGGGGGCGACGTTAGGCTCCGGGACTGCGTATTTTGCAACCGGATGCAAGGGGAATTGACGATCGAGGGTCACTCTCGCATGGGAAATGGAAATAGGTGGGAAATCAGCGCGGGAGGGAGGGGCGGATGCTTCTGCTCCACCAGCAACTGAGTCTTTTTAGCGGCGGCGCGTAGTCGCGCGCGCCCGATCTTGAAAGTGATATGCAGACAGCTCATTCCTTCGTGCGCGCTGTTTTCTCGCCGCTGTTTGCGTTGATGCGATAGACAGCACGAAGGTCACTTCGCTCACTGCTGCTGCCGCATTTGCTCACGGCAGCATTATGACAGCGAGTGTCGATGGCCATCGTGCTTAGTGTGTTGGTGTTTACCTATGCGCGCTGACACCATACTTGTTAATTCAGTTAGTAAGACAAAGTTTCCAAGTTCATACGGCTGATAAAATTACTATCCTCATTTCATATAACTGTCTATTGACTTTCTATCACTGTCGATGCTACGCCTTCCGGGCCTAACTGCGACTTTGTTTATTTCCCACTAATTGCATACTGAGTTTTAATTATTTAATCAACTTTTTCAAATATTCAAACTAGATTGAACAGTGTCACATAGCAAATTGTAGAAGAACATGAAAAGGTCTCGAAAGAGCTTTCTGTTGCTCAATACGTGCTTCATAATAGTAGTTTTTCGGAGCGTGAAAGAAGTCCGCAAATAAACACAAAATTGCGCCGCGACTGGCTACTTGAGACACTTTGCGTGGTTTTGCGATCACGATCTGAAAAACATCTCTACATAGCCCGTATGAGCAACAGAAAGCCGTATTGGAGCTGTTCGTTTTGCTGTTCAATGTTCTCATTGACACTTTCCATCTAATTATACTATTTGAGAAGTTCATTGTTATTCAGAACAGATTATATAACGGAGCGGAATGAAAAAGATAGTATATTTCCAAGTGACGCAAAGATTACTTTGATCCTGTCCGGCTAGGTGGAATTTGCATATTTTTAACGGTTGGCTTAAGTTAGTGGGACACCTTGCATAGTCTCGAAATTCAACCAGTACATTCAAGCTGCAATTACTCCTTCGTAATAAACTAATTGGTATTTCCGTCACTACTTATGCTCAATACATTTAAATACGTATATAGTCAGCCTGTCATCCCAATTCAATATTTTGACTCACAGTGAATATACTTACCGGTACATGCTGAAATCTCGGAAAAAATAAATAATGAAGGGCATTACAATTAAGATATATCGTCTATTCTAGAACACTTAGTTATGGTGCTCCGTTTTTGTTATTTGAGAAACGCTTCCATAAGACCACTGTGTGAATATGTTGGTTCCTGATGAAGAAAAAATAGTGCTACAGCTTTGAACTAGACAAACAAATGCCAGAAGATAACCTTAGGCCGACTTCTCAGTGCTCCTGGCTGCACAGCACTTCACCCGCCTAAAATTCACCTCCTGATTTGTTGCCTTCAGTCTAAATAAGTTTCTGCATTTTTAAATCCGAAAACGTCACGTAGTTTGAAAAACTCAACCATATCTGAACACAAACATCAAGCGCATGGATAACTTCCGCAGCTAACAGGTGATATAGAGTAAAACTTGTGTACGTATGAACAAATGCGACCTTCCTGCCCCTCACAGCTTTTTCGCAGTCTCGCACTTGAAGGTGCCTTGTCATTCACTATGACTGCTTTATATCTCATTCAATTTCATATCGCAACCGGATCTCATAGGTGTATTGCAGCCCAAGTGAATTGAGTAAATTCGCAATTTTATGGCAAATTCGAAGCTTTAATTTGCTAAGCCGTCTACCTCATGTATATTTATAACGCGGCAAAGCTCACATCGTAGAACTTTATAAAAATATGAACTGCTGCCATCCATTCCGCAATTAAAAGAAACAGAGGAGGAATCAGTGGGCGTTCTATTTGCTGTTATTTTTGGCGTGCACTGCGCGTATTTTTAAGGCAGCGCTATTTAAGCAGGCTGCTTGCGCACCGGCCGAGCGCAACATTTGCTCCACCATGCAGTAAACATATTTTTTTAGGCCAAGGACACCGCTTGAAATTGCTTCCAATAGCAAAACGACCAAAGCAGGTGGATGTATAGCAAGAAAAAAAGTAACCAAAGCGGAACATCGCCGCTCTTTATCTAAGGCAGTGCTATCTATTATTTACTTGTACTGCGAGCAGTATGAAAGCTCTCATCGCCATGAAATAGAAAGCAAATATTTAGCTTTGTAGCGGAGAAAGTTCCCAGTAGTTAAAGATGGTCCGATGAGGTTGGTACGTATGCCTTCGTCATTGCACGCGGAATTAAAGTGTATAGGAAATTATTCTAAACGGGATTTCATTCAATGCGATAAAGTCCAAGACTTGCAAGATTAAAACAAATCGTAAAATTTAGAATCCACATGCGTAAACCTTTACCTTCTTCAAAGCCTAAACTATCCATTCCTGCAGAGTTCTCAGTATAAGCAGCTTCACTGCAGCCGAGTTCTGTAAAGAAAAGAAAAAGTTGTAAAGAAAAGTGAATAATGACGGCAAAAGGCACTTTTTGTGCCACAGTCGTTCTAATACTTCGACAAACAGTGACATTAAAGCATTGTGAAGCCGTCTTTGCTCGCTATAGTTTTTCACGTGCGTGTCTTGCATAAACGATAGCTGTGAAAACTTTTGACATCTAATGTCGCGCTTTATCGGTTCGTCATAAATAATGCCTAAAACTTTGCTTATTGACACTTGTTTTCCGACTTGTATTGATTGTTGCATATAGTATGTTTTTTATGTTCGTAGCACAACATGTGACATTAGCTATTCTTACAGCTAGTAACAGTTCTAGTATTTCTTTCTCTCGTGAAAGTGTTACAGAATAATTCACCTGTCACACTTAAGTGCAATGGTTGTGCTTGTTTTTCAATAATTGAGACTGGTTTACTACTGACGTTCAACATATTGTTTACGCTAACATTTAGATTACGCTAACAAAATTAGAGCTCATGAGCCTTGTATTCATTATTTCTTAACACTAGTATTTATTTTTTTTCCTAACACGATTAATGATTGGAATGAGCTCCCTGTTGAAGTGATGGCAGTGTCTAGTAATGAAAATGCTATTGAGAGCCATATTCTTTGAATGTTTTTTTATTCTTCTCTGCACATACACTCCTGGTTTTTTTTGTTAGTTACTTTGTTACTTACTTTATTTGGTACTTTGTTAATCTGTCTTCCCCTTTCGCGAATTTCAGGGCTTAAACAATGTTGCATTTACTGAATATTTTTCCATTGTGACGACCTCTATTTCAACTCCTCCCCCCCCCCCCCCCCAACGATAATGCCTTGCAGGCGATGTAGGTATACCGAATAAATAAATCCTTTTCTTCCCCTCCTCGTTCTGTCTCTGCTTTTTTATGTTTGTTGTATAATTTGTCTTTATAATTCGTGAGTTCCAACAATCACGATTTTTTTAATGCCGTACGCAATGCCCATCTTAGCAAGTAATGTACTTTAAGTACAATAATTTTATCAATTATTGAAGCCAGATGGCACCACCAGTCGTGGTGCGCACCTCCGTTTATTACGATCCTTGTTTGGAGCGTTACCTTGTGCCTATCTGTTGACTTGGCGTGCACATTAGAGGCCGTTGTAAGAATGATATGAATTATTTGGTAAGAAAAATGTGGTAAGTTGAAAAAAAAAACCACGTCGCTTGTTCTGGTTGCTTTAATAGGCTTCCCGCACCACCGAATCTGCGCGTACGCAAAAGTTGTGGTTCATTGCAGCACATATATTGCTAAGAGACAAGCCATCCCGAAGTGCTGATGCCAAACAGA
Organism: Dermacentor variabilis; assembly: GCF_050947875.1. NCBI lineage: Eukaryota > Metazoa > Arthropoda > Arachnida > Ixodida > Ixodidae > Dermacentor > Dermacentor variabilis. The sequence goes on from NC_134573.1 coordinate 115,485,551, forward strand.
TAGCAAAACGACTGATTATCAAATATGTTCAAATTGCATTTGGTGAGCTAGCGGTATTTGGCTCAGGATAATGAAAACGACCGTGCTACTTACATGATGAACAATGTTTACACAAGGCGACTTGTCATCGAGAGGGCAGTAACCATTTTGAATAGCAGCGTTTTTATGTACGCTCTCTTTTATGTAGCTCGCTCTCCGAACAGAGCTAAGGCTATTTTTTCTAGTTCATCAAAAAAGCGGAGGTAAAATTGAGGTAATAGCGCTGAACTGACACGTACAAGAAAGACGACAGGGTGTGCGCTATGCACACACATGCGCTATGGTAGGACGTGCGCTATTACTAAGGGCGGGTCGTCTTTCTTGTGCGTGTAAGTTCAGTCCTTTGACTTCAATTACTGCAACGAAACAAGTGGCCCAAGAATCTGTGCTCCTGACTATAAAAACCTTCAACCAATAAGAATTTCTGGTTTGAAGTAGGGGTTAGCTGTCAAGTCAGTTTGCCTACTTTTCTGAGAAAAATCCCGCTAGATTTTGGAAACACAAAGAAAACTGAAAAGGGGGGGACCTGAACTGAGTCAGAGACTGAGCTCTAGCAATTTGTGATCGGTTACAAATCTACCTGGAAACTGGAATCGGAGAGTATTCCCACACATCCTGTCTGAGGATGACGGAGAAACAAAATGAGCAGCAAAAATAAACAAGGAGTAACGACAAAAACAGTTTAAACTGGGTATACAGTAACTCAGTAAAACGATGGCCTGCAGGAATATTAAAAGGGAATATATTGTAAAAAAAATTGCTGCAGGGCTTATGATCTGCAGAGGCCTAACCACGAGTAAAACCCCAAATATGATAATCAGTATATGACAAATTCAATTGAAAGTTTGAATTAATTGAAATTGTCACCCTGTAGTTTGAATTTTCAGGTCATCCTGTAGGTCTAGCTTTTTGAGTGCTAGAACCATGCCATCAGCGAAACCGGCAAACGAATGAACGAGCCTAATATGACAATTGAATATCTAATATTGTTATCTACAGCTGCACTTGACAGCTGCTAGAATAATAGACAGGATAAATTAAAATTAGAGAAGGGACCCGAATCTGTTAAGACTTACCTTCATGTTAGATATATAAAGAAGTTGTCCCTGTACTTTGGGTAACACATTGGAGATGACGAAGACCTATTCAGGGATTGCGTGAATGCTCGCTTTGATTACTGGCATTGCAGTGGCCTTGAAGTGTGATCGTTGTTTAAAATAAACATTCTTAGACAGAGAACAGTGAAACATTTCTCACCCTTAGTTTTCTTTGCTTGCATCACAGGAGCTACGTCCATTCCTGGATCCTTTGACACATTGTAATATACGCCATAAGAAACGCATTTATGCGCGCTACAAAAGAAGCAAATTGAGCCATCAGCTGAGGCAATTTCCACATCCATTCATAAGTTAACTTTGAAGATATGAAAACAAAACATGGTGTCGTCAAATGAGATATGGTCATTTACAAAAGTAGCACAAAGCTCTAGAAATAACCACGCCGGTTTCTCAGACAGAAAGCTTCGCACTCATATAAGCTAGAAGTTTAAGTTAGCATATTTAATCACAAATATCTAGGGCTTTCTTATTAAAAGACGAAATCTAAAAAAAGGATCAGTGGATGATGAAATAAACAATAACTGTTAGAATGGTGTGTTTAAAAGTTGACGTAAATTTGCGCAGCTTTAGACTAATTCTCAGGGACTTAGTATTACATGACCTTGAATTAGCCTACGTGCATCACATTTGTGGAGAATATAGCATTTAGAACAACGTAGGAGAACGGCCTTATATTCAGAACTGGTACAGATGCACACCCCATTGACAGGTCTGATATATTGCTAACAGATAAAACGCTGATGATATTGGCATCGAATGTAAATAAATAAACCAACAATTTTCTTGCTGTATTGACGAAGCGATTAAAATTGGGAGTGCAGGCAGCAGTGCCGAACTGATGTTTGCTGGCGTGAGGTCCAGGAGGTTAATTTATTCAGATATGTAGCTAAATATAGATCTTTATACACAGACAGCTAAGTTGAATTGTAACCTTTATTTAGACCTAACTATTTACCCCCCCCCCTATAATGAACCACATGAGGCAAAATCCAAGACACTAAGAAAAATTTCACACTATAGAGTGTTTTATCGTGTTTTAACTCACTCCTTATATCCATAGAAACGGATGTTTATGAGAAGTAGAACATCCATAGGAAAGGACGATATTTTGGAATTTCGCCCAAAGTGCGGCTTGCCAAAATGCACAAAAGTGTTATTGTTTCCGGTATTTATTTCACGATATCGCTACACTAAGCTTTCTGACGTCTAAAAAAGTAATCCCGAAGTGTGTTCCGAGGCATTTACACCAAAAATGGAGCGAAAACAGAAACTCGCTGCCTGGATTTCGACTGCTGACTTATACATTGCCATTCGGAAGTTTTACCTATCAACCACTTCACCAACTTTTCTTTCTTTAATGCATTGAAATATGAGTGAAGTCTTGCAAAGATTATTCACATTTAATTTAACACACACACAAAAACTCACTTCTTTTCCACAGTCCAATGTTAGATAAAAAATCTGGCCACCAGAGATGCATCCAGATGTGAAATCCGATCAGGAACGGCATCGAAGGTTTCAACCTCGCTACGCACTTGAGCAGCCACTTCTCGAATAAAAGCCCTTGTCGAGGGAGATAGCTCTACATGTCTCTCGCTCATACGCCTTCTCCATACGAAATAATATAAAATAAACAAATCGCGTGCGGGGTTCCTAACTGTACTTTTGAAAGAAAGGAAGGGGTTACCGCAAAATGTGAGACCAAGTTCTTTTTTGATGGTTCTTTGGAAGATATTCCGAAAATAAAATGCGTCACTCTAAAGAATACAACAGCACTCTCTTGTCTCAGGTTGCTTTGCAATGTGTAAGGTTTGCATTCTAGGATACAACACTTCTTTTTTATGAAGTCATACTTTAACTGGTAAGGTGGAAGTGTGCAGCTTAACGAAAATACTTTCGCTGCCGGCGTGACACACATTCTACGAACACGGCAGATAATATCTTCCCAAGGTAGTCCCAAATACGGCTTTCGGTGGGTCGGTTCAGTGAAAAGGTTACGTAAAAGTGCAACATTTAGTTATGTTCGATGAACGCTAAACAAATATTGTAGAGTGAATTTTACTTTTAAAAATGAAATATTGTGGACATTTTTTTTAGCAGCCCTATAACAGCCATTTTTGAGCAACGTTTGTCGAGACAAAAAGAAAAGGGAGGTGTGAAACAAGACCTATTCGATTAACCGCAAGAATTATTGGATGTGGGACGTTATTATTGTAAAATAATCGCATGACCAGTTGTAGCACGGACAAATGCAGTAGATTGAGGCCTGCCTTCTCAAGTTGAAGAAAAATTTTGTCTCCTCTCTTGGCTTCCCATGATGAACGTCAAATAAAATATGCAAATATTCCAAGACGCCTAAATATCGATGCGAGTGCAGAGCAAGGCTTGCCAAACATAAAGAAGCTTAGAAGCCAGAAATAGATGTCATGCCTTATCTCGCACAAAAATGCAGAGGTCACGTCCCCAGGCATGCTGTCACAATTCGATAGATGGTGCTTATCGTGGACGTTTAATGAGGCCCACTATTACGGAATATATCGAGAGGCGCACCAAGATATCGCAGCACAGATTGATTTCAATGAATATTCCAGAACAGAAACGCAGTTAGATCTCACGTGTCTTACCAAAATCACCTACATTTATCAAAATTTCCGCTAGCTCCTGCATTTTTTAAGAAACGCGGAGCAGTGTTTGTTGCCTGAATACTAATGGGCTTATCGACGAAGAAAAAGTAATGTCGTCCGCATAAGCTAGAACATTAATTTATTCATCTGCGTACCTGTAATATTTAAAGCTTGAAATAAAAGCACGCTTAAAGAAAGCGGCTCCCAGTATAGAACGAAAAGTAATGGTGAGAGTGGAAAATCCTGGCTGTCAAACGATTGTATCCGTATTGTACCTGAAAGGATATGGTTTCCAATTGACTTTCCAGTGCACTGTTGATAACAAAGCACAGCACTTTTGTATAATGCATCCTCGAACTGAAGATCTCAACAGCCGGATCAAAGAATCATGCTGATTTTTATAAAATATTTTGGCGAGGTCAATCAGAAGAGCTAGTTGATCCATTCTGCCTTCTACGCACTCGAGGGCTCGAAGTGCTACATGAATATTTATCTGCATAGTGATACAGGTACTTGTTTATCAGGTGATCGCCTTTTAGCGTCTAACAAGTGTTATCACTCAGCGCAGGACGGGCCTGCGTGTAAGAAAAATTTCTGGAATGTTATAAATGGTTCTACCTGCTGTCTGTTGTCACCGAGCTTCGTGTAACCTGATTGCATGTAAGCGCGACGCGAATTGTGTAGTACTTTCTAGAAGACACGCGGGCAGCAACGATTACCCTGCAACCTTCGTTGACTCACGTGTAAAAGCGGACATTCTTGACCAGCTGATCAAATTTTCGACCGACTGTGTTCGCCGCTATCGTTGCTCTTAGAGTGTAGCCTGTTTTTGAGGGCACAAGTTCACCGAATAATACGCTAGTATCGTCATTCACAGTTTCGCTGTTTTGTTCGCCGGCACTACCACGTGACATCTGGAGGAGGTGCTTTGCCTTCATGTAGCGGACGCCCCCGCAAACTCGTGATCCAAGCTCGAATCCGGAAGACAACACCAAGGTCGCCAAGGACCAGCGAAATAGCTGCAGGCTGCGAGGACTGTCCCCGGAGCACGGACTTTTGCCTGAGAAGACCAGGAAGATCATAGCCTAGTCAACTTCAACACTGGTAGCTTCAGCATCCCCCATCGCGTCTTAACAACCCAGGGAGCCACTACTTTCCGTGGAGCTTTGTCTGACAATCCGGACACCTGGCTCGAGACTTTCGAAAGAATCTCAGCCTTAAAGAAAGGGACCTCTGGGGATAAGCTACAACACACGTACTGCTTCTTGAAAGATGCCGCAAGGACATGGTTCGAGAACCGGGAGTCCACCACTTACAACGTGGGACCTGCTGCACAGTAACTTCCTGAGGACGTTCACGAGGGTCGTCTGTAAAGAAAGGGCCGAAGTTCTACTGGAAGCCCGAGAGCAGCTACCTAATGAGGACGTTGCCATATTTACAGAAGAAATGAGCCGTCTATTCCGCCACGCCGACCCGGAAATGTAGCAGAAAAAAGACGGCCTACTCATACGTGTTGTGAAGCAAGAACATTACACTGTATGGTACACGGGAAAAACGAGGCCGAGCGCTTACTACCGATTGACACTTTATTACCCGATACAATATGTATATAGAAAAAACAGAGGGAAAACTATATAAAGGATATATATGTAAAACACAAACAACAAAGAGGAAAAAATGAATGTAAATAAACACTATAAGGATGCTATCACCGCTCACTGTTCAAGCTGCCATTGTCTAAGAATGCCGATTCCGTTCGTGATAAGCCTAGGGATGGCTTACTTATGCACAGGCGTACTTCACATGCCATGATAGCCGATTCAACGATGATCAGCATTTGATCACCCCTGTGTGTGAAGATCACTTTCCTTTCCCCAAACAGAGGGATACATCTGCATGCGCTGCCATCCAGGGCTAAGAAACCTTCCTTTCTGTAGCAGGTCGACATCCATTGCATACTGCGATCGCATGGCGTGCTAGAACAATGACGTGGTGTAAGACGCTGGCAAATGGACTGATGGCACTTTTACTTGTTTGAACTGTTGAAGTTCACGAGCAACCTTAAATTCTGCAAGGTATGTTTCGCACAGAACACCCTCTTAGCACCCTGAAATTACTGAACGTTGTGGCTAAAGGCACATCCGATGTATCGCTCCAACTTTATTTACGGGTACGTTAGATGGATCCGATAGTGTTGTTATGGAAGCAGGTCCGGTGTTTTATTGCCATGGCAACTTTATAGACACGCCAGGTGCATTTCTTCCGTCGGCGTCGCCGTCGCCGTGGGATTCCGTACAAAGTCCGAGGCCGGTAAAAACGTCGCGGCGCGCCGTATGCTGTATGTGCGAGTGAAAGCAGTGAAAGCGTGCGATTATGAGCCTACGAATGCGGCTCAATCTCACATGCGCACACGAGGAACTCCGGGCGGAAGTGCGCCCTGTTCTTTCGCTCGCGACACACAGGGGCGCACCGAGGGAGTAGGGGGGGGGGCGTTTTTCTCTGGTGGACCCTACTTACGGCATGGCTGTGCGAGCGCCGTAGCTTGAAAGCGATCTGTGACGTTTGCAGAGTGTGTGTAGTGCCTGTGGCTTCGTACACGCTGTGCTTTCGACGTTTCGTTCGCGTTGAAGCGAGAGATGCACGAAGGTCATTTGGCTCGCTGCTGCCGCGCTTATCACTCCAACGTTTTGACAGTTTGTTCCCGTGGTCATCCGGTGAATGTGTTTATGTTTGCTTGTGCAAGCATGACACCTTGCTTGTAAATTAATTAGTATGTCTGTTTACAACTTCATACGGCCAATAAAACTAATATTCTTACTTAGTATAGCTATCCACTAATTTGCTATCGCAATCGATGCTTCGCCTTTTGGCGAAGCTGCGGCTTCTTATATTGGTATTTACATGTTTCATGTTAGGATACATCTGGCATGCATGCCCCGCTTGCATGGACGCTGGACAGCTAAATACATGTTTTCCTCTAGACAGCGCTTATTCGGTGCGTGTTAGGGTTCAGGGTGCCAGTTTCGGCGCCGCTCGCGCAAAGCTACATGCTCATCGCCGCTGCAACAAATGCCACGTCTGCTACCAAAGCGTTCATGCGCGCTTTCACAGCAAGAAAAATTCATTGAATACGGCATCCCTCAACGCTATACTAATCTGACAAGTTGCACTTACGCAACTAGAGCAGTGCTGAAATTACACTTCGCTACAATCAATCAATCAATCAATCAATCATTTCAGTATCAAGTACACTTGGTGCGCACAGAAAAGAAGCCATTCATCAGGCTTGACGAGGTCTGCACCCCCGAATACTGGCAGACAAGGCGCACAACAAATACAGCACGCCAACATAAATGAACCGAACAGCGTACAGAAGTCAGGTGTATATTTTTTACTGTGCTAAATCAGCTGCTATTGTCATAAATACTAGTTAAAGAAGCATAAGAACAAATCATTGTGTAGAAACAAATAATTCATTAAGAAAGAATTACGCTCGAACACAGGACAGGGTCACATGGGTACATGAATACTGCATGAGATTACACATTCTATTGCGAAAGCAATGGCATGTATATTTCATTCCTGTCGCAGTATTTTGCGATAACGACGATGTCGAAATCAATTAACAGAATCGTTCAACATGATTGTTAACTTCACGAAAGCACAGAAGCACAACACTCCTCTGTACAGCTAGCTCCGCTGACCACTTTTCAAGTCGCCTTCAGTTCTGGTTCTGGAGCATGTGCAAGTGACCTTTGTGCTGTTTCCTTCATTAGTCAAAGCAACTCTTTCTTGGCACTCCTGCAGGAGACTGCTATAATCATACCTGCAGGCAGACCACTAATAAAAACTTAAAGCCTGGTAGTGCCAATTCACACATCGTGGTTCAGCATACGTTTAAATAGAGTTTTTGACTGAATTGATACCTTAGACACACTTCTAATTTCATGTTGTTTCGTCTACTGAAAGTAGTAAATGCACGTGACCGACAATTCGCATGATGTAGTTCAGCTTCCAAGGTCATTCGTCATAGGCGTCGACTACGGAGGGGGGGAGGGGGGCTCCGGGCCCCGAGCCGCTTTCGGAGTTTCCGGAGGGGGGGCAGCTGTGTCTCCCCCCAGCCATACACACCTAAAGTGCCATTACCAGAGCTCTGTCACCTACATCAATGGAGGTCTCTTTTGAACTTCCTCGACCTTCTCACTTGAAATTTTGCTGCGGCTAATAGCTTTCTGCATCATTGTTGGCACGGACGTGCATGGGGTTTAGTTCATACATTCGCTTTATTTCTGTGAATCCTGACAATAGGAGGGCATGCGAATTAGAAACACTAGCAGTGGCTGCCTATTCCATATTTTCCACTTCAACATTGTTTTAAATTTCCACTGTAAACACACTGCACATACTCAATATATTTAAATATACGCACAGGACAAAGTTTATTATGTTTTGAAAAAGAGAGAAGTGGTCAATTAAAAATTATTTCTAGAGGTATGGATAGCCTATGCCGAGAGAGTGAATATGTTGCTGAATGTTCACCACGCTTCAAACTGCTTTGCATGCATTTTTGACCGTGAAAAAAAAAAACTTCAGTGACCTCTTCGGCAGATTCCTTTATCGATGGCGTGTGGAATGGTCGTGAAGGTTGAGCATCTCAGAATTTCATCTCTTTTCAGTAAGCAATGCTAACAATTCATGAAAAAAGCATGTCATGTCATTTACAACATTTATTGGGAATGTAAACATCGTCAGTTGCATGCAAAGGTCATTAATATATACAGGGTGTCCAAGTTAACCATCATGCACGAAGATTTATATAAAAGAGGAACGCGGTACTCGAGGAAAACCTAATGCATATTGACACGTGTACTTGTTTGTCTTTATCGGGCGACCCCTTTCACCGCCTAACAAATGTTATCACACAGCGCAGGACGCGCCTGCATTTATCGGAAGTTTCTGCAATGTTATCGATGCTTCCATCCGCTGTCTGTGACCGAACCTTGTGTAATCTGATTACATGTGTGCGCGACGCGAATAACGTAGAACGTTGTGGAAGGCACGCGGGTCCCAGTGATTACTCTGGAACATTCGACGACTGATGCATAAAAGCCGACGCGCTTGACCCGCTGATCAGATTTTCGACAATCGCCGACTCTGTTCGCCACTGTTCCCGTTCTTTGAGTGTAGCCTGTTTTTGAGGGCACAAGTTCGCCCAATAAAACGGTAGTTTCGTCTTTCCCAGTTTGGCTGCTTTCTTCACTGTCACAACCACGTGACATGTTGTGGAGGTGCTTGTGCGTTCATGTACCGAACGCCCCCGCAAAGCCACGATCCAAGCCCGAGGACAAAACCAACATCCCCCAAGACCAGAGTGCTAGCCGCAGACTGCAAGGACTGCCCCCAGAGCATGGGGTTCTACCTGAGACGACACAGAAGCTTGTGGCCAAGACAACCCTAATGGCTGCCCCAGCGTCCTTCGTAATCCTGCAACAAACTCGGGACCCACCGACCTTCCATGGAGCAGCTACTCAAGACCCGGAATCCTGGCTGGAGACCTACGAACGAATCGCGACTTTCAACAACTGGGACTCCAACGACAAGCTGCGGCATGTATACTTCGCCTTAGAAGACGCATCCAGAAGGTGGTTTGAGAACGGGGAGTCGACCATGACAACATGGGACCTGTTCTGTGGTGGTTTCCTGCGCACGTTTACGAGCGTCGTGCGCACGGAAAGGGCCGAAGCTATGCTGGACGCCCGAGTGCAGCTACCTAAAGAGAACGTTGCCATCTTTACGGAAGAAATGAGCGGTCTGTTCCGCCATGCCGACCCAAATATGCCCGAGGAGAAGAAAGTCCGCCTACTCATGCGTGGTGTGAAGGAAGAACTATTCGGCGCAACGTAGAAGAGTTGCTCCGCCAGGCCACCAGAATCGGAAGACACTCCAAATGCGGAACCAGCAATTCAACCGCCGCACGAACTTTACCAACTACGGAGGAATTCAATAACTGGCCACGGGCGATCTGCGCGAGACCATCAGGGCCATTTTGCGCGAAGAACTGCGCAAGGTCTTGCCTTCGTCGCAGCCTCAAGTGGCCTCGATCGCCAACATCGTGAAAGAAGAGGTACAGCGATCGCTTGGAGTTCCCGAGGGGCAACCACAATTACCGAAGCATCAGCCAGAAGCGATTACATACGCCGCCGTCGCACGCAGTCAAGGTCCCACTGGGCGACCACGCCAGGGCTCTGCAACGTCGCAATTCCGTCGTCCGCCGCCGCCGCCAGCACGCCCACCCATCGCCCAGCGCAGCTACCCGAGGAAGACAGACGTTCGGCGCGCTCCTGACCACCGCCCGCTCTGCTACCACTGCGGAGAAGCGGGTCACGTCTACCGAAGATGCCCATACCGGAAGATGGGACTGCGAGGGTTCGCCGTCAGCGCTTCTCTCCTGCAGCAAGGTGAACGCCCTCGCCATATCGCTGACTACATCGCCGCTACTCAGTGGAGCTCTCGACGACCGTTCCGTTTGCCATCAACAGGCCGCTACCTGTCCCCCCGCGTCGACCATACACTGGTCCAGCCCGGGGCCGGTCAGCGAGCCCATATCCGGAAAACTAAAAGCAGCAACCGATGGAGATGCGGTTGCTGTTCGTAGAACTGACGAAGATCCTCCGCCGCCGACGAAGACGCGGAAGAAACTACCTCGACGACATAACGACACGCCGCCTTCCCGACGAAGCCTGGACGCAAAGAATACGACGACGAAGGACGACCTGACGACGTCACATACCAGCCACAGGCCAACGCGACGCAGCCGTGATCCGACCCCAAGGCCTAATTGTAACGCAAGACAAAGAACCATCGACCTCGACGTGCTTCTCGACGGCCATGCAGTCACCACTTTAGTAGACACAGGAGCTATTACTCCGTCATGAGTGGACCCATCGCCGCCCAGTTGAAGAAAGTTAAACCTGAATGGAAGGCCTTTAAACTCGGACCGCTGGAGTACACCTCATCACGCCGACTGGAATCTGCATGGTAAGTAATACCGTTCATGACCGGAATTACCCTGCCACCTTCGTTATCCTCCAACAGTGTTCCCGAAACGTCATTCTCGGCATGGACTTCCTGAACCACTCCGCCAAAACACTTACCGAGTTTCGACGCGAGAACGTGAAGCTATAAGAGAGCAAGTCGAGGAAATGCTGGGCGATGACATCATCCAGCCGTCGAAAAGCCCGTGGGCGTCTCCTGCTGTTTTAGTGAAGAAAAAGGACGGAACCCTACGTTTCTGCGTCGATTATCGTCGACTTAACAAACTCACGGTGAAAGACGTATACCCCCTTCCACGGATAGACGACGCATTAGTTCGGCTCTGCAACGCAAAATACTTGTCGTCGATGGATCTCAAGTCTGGCTACTGGCAAATAAAAGCCGACGAGAGAGATCGCGAAAAGACCGCCTTCATCACGCCAGACGGCCTCTACGAGTTCAAGGTCATGCCATCCGGACTTTGCTCACCGCCTGCAACGTTCCAGTGCGTCATGGACACGGTGTTAGCAGGATTGAAGTGGCAGACCTGTCTTGTTTGCTTGGATGACGTCGTCGTCTTCGCCGGAAATTTATACGATAACCTTAGGCGGCTTGCGACAGTACTAGAGGCCATCAAGTCATCAGGGCTCACTCTGAAGGCGCTGCAGGAACCTTGCTTGCACAGCCGAATGCACTCCACACAAACACAAACTTCTTGCTTCTCCGGGAACGTTGACCGCAGGGATCCTGCATGAGCAGCCTCCTTGTTCACTGGTAGTTGGTGCAGCAAACCACAGCACAGTGCTGCTCGGACGAATAACTTTTGTAAATCCCTCTCAGCAGATGCGGTAAAACACACCTAAAGCAAACACCTGAGAGGATGGGTCAAGGACACATCTAAATACACAGCAATATGGAACACCCACAGCAAACGCTGTCACTCTTTCCCGTTTTCTGCAGTCCTTACTAGAAGGTCGCACTTGGTGTCTAGAGTAGCGGCCTGGCTGACGCTTGCCTTACGAGGCTATAATATAGCTTGTCTATTGTCCGTAGAAACCAGCACGAAGATATTGGCTAGGATAAATAGCCCGCACTTAGAGAAAACTTCTTTCCGGCCTCCCAAGGTTGAACGCTGGGGTCCGTGGTCGCGCAGTGTGCATTGTCGCATTTTACGTTCGCACTTGGTGTCTAGAGTAGCGGCCTGGCTGACGCTTGCCTTACGAGGCTATAATATAGCTTGTCTATTGTCCGTAGAAACCAGCACGAAGATATTGGCTAGGATAAATAGCCCGCACTTAGAGAAAACTTCTTTCCGGCCTCCCAAGGTTGAACGCTGGGGTCCGTGGTCGCGCAGTGTGCATTGTCGCATTTTACGTTCGTAGTCCCCTTCCCACACTACAGATTATCAGTAAAGCTGTCTTAGAAATACAGTTTGCCGCAACACTTCTTGAATACTAATCGTGCTAACGTCGACAGTTATCACTAGATGGGTTTTGCCGAAGTATTTTCACATGCGTTTTCTTCTTCTGTTCGTCTGTAATTCTAAGCGGAAGGGCTGCAGCGCCACCTGAATAACTAAGCACTACGGACTTGAGCATCAACTGGCGATAGCATCTTCTGAATGTAGAAGGATTTATCGTTAGGCTGTTAAGGTCATGTGTTTTGTCAAACTTCTATCATAGCAGTGCACTGAGAGAAAGAGATGTTGGGCTACGTTCCGCCTCTCCTTCATCAGAGTTCCTTCTTGGTTTTACTCCAGTAAACGTCAACACAATTGAATTTAATATCACAGACGTTCAACTTCTATTTTTTCTTGTCATCTTCGCAGACGGATTCGGCGAAGAGATGAAGTTGCACGTTACAAAACACTTCAGTATGCATATATTCTAGTTCACATTTAATTATACTAGTAGGAAAGCAAGCAATTGTTGCTTACCTAGGGGTACCGTAGTCGTAGCGTTGGTACACACGTATCAAGCTGCCTTCCTGCTTCGTAACTCTATTGGAGATACACATGGGATCATAGTTCCCAATTTTGAGTGAATAGCTTCTGCTGTAGAGAATAATTGAGGCATCTGTGCTAAAGAACTGAAAGAACGCAAATAACAGGTAAGTTTTACCTGACAAGCTATTCACATTGGAACAACACATTTATGTAACCCGTAATGCGAATTTATTTTTCTTTGACTGAAAAAATGAACTAGCGGGTATTTGTGTAGCTGTTATGCTAGTAACAAGCTTACTGCTTAACTCTCCCAACTTCTTCCTGATGCTTACAAATTAAGCTCGTTGTAAGGTTTTACGGCTGATACCTTATATTTTACAAAAAGTATATAGTTTTCCCGAAAAAGAAGGTTTTCAAAGTGGAACAGAATCAGGCGGCGTAATAGTAAAAAAATATAGCTACACAAGGCTTCCTAAACAAACTCTTCTGAAGTAAACTACTGCACAAGGTTACTCAAGGACAGCAACTCGACGCTTTAGCAGCCTCAGGCAACAATGCACTTTGTATGTGCCGCTCTTCCATGAGCGTCTTTCATGTGTACGATTTCGCGAGCAGCGCTATCAATGCCACTCTTCAATGAACTTGTCGCTAACTTTGGTCACTGAGTATGCGTAACTTGGCGTGAGGCGAGCAAGGAAACAATTGTCAACTTTCGCTTCCACCGGCGTGCCACGCTTCTGGTGTCGGAGGCCATGCGCGTACTTCCCGACAGTGCCACTAGATGGCGCGCAGTGTCTCTAGAAAGAAGCACGAGAGAGGAACTCGGTTGTCGCATGATGCGTTTCTGCACGCACAGGCACGCCATGCATTTCGGACGTCATGCCCACGCTTAGCGATGGCGCCGAGTGTTCTTAGGAAAGCGCGGAAGAGGAGTACCGCTACCGCTAGTGTGCACGCCTTATACATAACTCGTTTGGATGGTAGCACTAGATTATGTCGCGACATTCATTCAATGCTAAACGCATTGCCGTCGGCAGTCCATCGCGAGATGGGTTCTACCAAATATTTTAGCCAAGATCTACCATTGGCTGTCTGTGATAGAATAAGAGGGCCAGGTCCCACCCATATGGGCTGGACCGCAATCATTTCGACCTATCACGAAAGGCTCATGACTGATTCGAAACAAGAAGAGATCACAATAGTTTAAGAGTTTCGCACGCATGATCCGGATTTTATTTTTATGTTGCCTGATAAAGCAAAATGCAAGCACTGATAAACAGCCATCTGTAATGAATGCAAAGTGTAGGACAAAAAAAATAACGACTAGTGCGTGAAGAACATTCAGATAACAAGGGAAGTATAGTTTCTTACCTCCAATACATCTGCATACGTAGCCCTGCCACTGTAGTCAAAACTAGCCGCAGCGACTCCGAAAGTAAATGCTATGACGGCATGGCGCATCATTACCATGTACGGCTTGAAGGCTAAGCGATTGACATAACTTAAAAGAGCCATTCTCAATCACATTTCTGCAGTTTCAAGTGATAGCGCTTATGTTGCTGCTTGCATAGTGCTAACATTTGAAAATTTAGCGCAGGAAACTTCACTAATACCTGAGGTCACAAAGCAAACAGTCATTTCTCATTGACGTCAGCACGCATTCGTAAATCACGATGTAAGCGTTTGCCTCAGCACCGCGTTAAATGTTCTGACACACGTGCATTCCGATAATTTGACAATGCTTCAGGTGAAAAAGGTGTCATTTAGTCGAAATAAAAATAAGGGTAAGACATTTAGTCACTCTATAGTAATGACAGCTTGCACATAATGATTTTGGTATTTCAATTCCTAGTGTTGCTAGCAAACGTGGAAGAACAGAAATAAGTGTATGCTAATTGTCTTAACGATAATTAATGCCTCGCTATGAGAAGAAGCATGCAGATGTTGGTTATCGGCGCGACGTGGTATGTGGCGTACGCGAGAGAACGTTTAAGCAGAATAACCAAGGAGCCGTTTTATACACAAGTTGGGTAGCAGTGAAACCGCATGTTTTATTATAAACACAGCAATTTGTCACTAAAACCTCCTCCACGTGGCTGAATCCTCTGCGAGCACAAATAAATTTTGGAACATCCTTAGTTCTGCTTTCTGAGATTTTGCAAGACGTGCGCGTCTGATTCTTAGGATTACGTAACAAGTCGTTATGCTCTGAAACAACAAGCCATGCGCATTTAAGATACATTCCCTTCAACGTCTCGCTCTAGGAGATAAAGGTAGCAATGCTCATCCTTGATACGTGTTCTGACGACACAGAAAAGGCACGTTGGCTTGTGAAATTTATGTGAGGTGCACGTTAAAGAACCCCAGGTGGTCAAAATTTCCGGAGTCCTCCACTACGGCGTGCCTCATAATCATAATGTGGTTTTGGCACGTAAAACCCCAATTATTAAAAAAAATTTATGTGAAAAGGCATGTGAATTTCTTTCGCTTGCAACTACATAGTTTTCACGAAAACTGGTGGCAACGTGTTACGTATTAATGAAGTTGATGCATGATTGTTCGCAACCATCCCTTTGCGTTTTTGTCGCTCGTTTTTCTAAGCGTTAATATTTACGTCTTTTTGGATATTTTTGTGATTTCAAAGTAGGGCCGCACGGAGATCCGGTAATTTTCTGGAGAAAGCTGAACATTTCCGAAGTTCCATGGCCAAAAAGCAGGAATCTTACCTTGTCTAAACGGTATTATGGAATACGATGGACGCCATAGTGGAGGATTGATAGTTAGTTTGACCTATTTGAATTTTTTTTACAGCGAAGCGCTATAGGGCTAGGATCTGTCGGAAGGCGCTCGTGCGTAGACGAACAATTTTTCGTACATGGGCCAATCCCGAAGGTTGTGCAATACCACGCCGACCCACAGCGGAGGTGGAGCAGGCTTTAAGCACCCCACGTATGTGGGCCGATCCCAAAGATAGTGCAATACCGAGCCGACCCGTGGCGGAGGTGCAGTTTGCCATTAAGGGGCCTACGTACACAACTTCGCTGGTCATCCTTCGTCGCAGAGTGGAAAGGCACTGAGTTCTACAGTGAAGCTATTAAGGTTACTTTTCCCAAATATCGTGCCCGCATGTAGAAAAAAAAATCCCGAAGATAGTGCAATGCCGGGCCGACCCGCGGCGGAAGAAGGAGGCGTTAAGCACTCGACATACGTGAGACGATTCCCAAAGATAGTGCGATGCCAGACCAAACAACTACGGAGGTGAAGTGGTGGCCTTATGTAGAACTATTTTAATTTGTTTTTATTCCAATCTGCTGACATCAAATTTGCGTAAAGGCCCAGGCAAGCATCGGGTGGTGACCCGCAGTGTTGTCTGAATAACCTAGCCGAACGCTCTCCTCATTTACAGGAGATCACACTTGTTTGCTTTAAAAACGAATAACATTGCCAACACTTGGCGGGTTGTCTTATCTAATTGGCTGATAAGAGGCGATGAGCACGCTAAAGTGGAAAGAGATTCGATGGGGCCGAGCCAGTGCACTGAAAATCGATAACCGAATGAAGAGAGTGGTGTCGGCGTCTGCGATTGGTCCGCTTTCCCTTACTTAGCTTGCGGTGGCTGGTCGAATACCACGGCGGCATGCAACGGAAGGTTAAGGCTGTTGCTAAAACGGATCCTCAGCAAAGAAGAGTCGGCACAATGACGTCGTAAACATCTAGAAAGTGCTCGAAAACGTTACACGGCCACGCAAAAAGCTTTTTTGTGTGCAAATAAGCCCATGCTCTCCGGCAGGTACGAGTAGCCAGTGCCTGAGCAATCGGAGGGCAGCCATTTTGTATTCCTTTCGGAATGGGGCAGTGTGTGGTTATTCAGAAGAATAGTCATCTTTTTTCGGCATATTAATTCAAATTTAACGCGTACACGTCACTATGATACAGTCAGTTTTCCTGGTTTTGTGACGTCGTTTGACGGACAGGCGAAGTGGGCGCAGCCCGAAAAATATTGACCACCAGCATATTGATAATGACAAAAAGCGTCGATTCAGAAAGAATACTTTTTTTTTGTTCGGCCTAATCATGCATAGTAAGTGTGGGCATATATTGTTTGATGGGGCGTTGTCGCGGTTTTCGTGACGTCGCATGACAGACAGCCTAAGTGTTTTTTTTTACCAATTGTCATAAAGGGCTGAAAGCAGAATTGGAATAGAAAAGTTTGGAATCGATTTACGTTATAGCGCTTCAGGCATTAAGCAGCCCCCATACGTGAGTCTACCCCAAAGATAGTGCAATACCGGCCCGACTCGCGGTGGAGGAACAGTTCGCCACAGGGCCCACATACACAGCTTCGCAAGTCATCCTTCTTCACATACTGGAAGGGCACTGATTCTTTTTTAACTTGCAGCCAAGGCACAGTGGCACAGTGAAGGAGTGGCTTTGCATTCCACCCTCATCGAAAGTGACCACCGCTAAGGGCAACAAATCTCACCACCTCGAACTCAGCAATAAGCCGCCACAGACATTGAGTCGCCATGGCGTGTCTTCCCTTATGTTTCCCTACAAAGATTTGAAATGGTGGCATTGAAATGCATGTTTCTTGAGAAATTGGAAGAAATTTTGCCTGACTAGAACTTTTACAATCTTTCTGCTGTCAGTTTTTAACACTCAATAAGGTATTTAATGTTGATCGTGTACTCCTTCCCTAATATTTTAGGTTGCAGTACGTTATTACGTGCAGGCATACGTTCTTATGCCGATAAACGTGCGTGATGAAGGCGTTTGCACGGCTAGAGAAGTACAACGTGCTGCGACAAAGCACCTGAAACTGTTTTGTATGCTTTTAGTGCTGGAAGTTGCAAATTTGTCATTGTGACTAATGCAGAGATTTTAAACAATTTTAATAATAAATGTTTTATATATCTTAATTTTCTCTATTTTAGCAATTTTTAGAGCTACGAATTTTAGATTTTAAATGTTTCACCGATGCGTGCGAGAAGATTTAGCTACGCACCGTTCTGATTTTTACACCTCGCTACTTATTTCGATTTTATTCTTTGTTTTTAAGCGCTGCAAAGAGGAAATCGCGCGCCACATACGCACCTTGCTGGCGTCCATAACGGTTGGAGAATAACTGTGCACAACTTTTACGGATATGCCTGTCCTTTCAAGTACGGAACTTTATTGTTTTTTACGCCAATAGATCTGCAATAATTGCAGCTGTACTCGGTGGCCACATTATACCACAGTAAGAACTCTCTCAAGAAATCACACTGCACCTCATCTGTGCGCCTCCATGATCTAAAATAGATTTAAAAACAGAAATGAAGAAACGTAACTGGCTGGCCGGTGTATAAAAATATTTTTTTAGGTTGGAGAGTCGCGTGTTTACAATGCAACCATATGCTGTCACCAAATATAGGAAGCGTGGTAATACATTTGACACGGTTAAGGAAACAGGTCTGATATGAGTAAGGAATATTCACACGTGGAAAACCATGTGGCGCTGGGACACCTCTCAGTGCGAAATTAAATGAGTCCAGATTTCAAGGCTAGAATAGCAAATTTCGAACACACAGAGAGAACGTGTCAAGAGCATTTTCGGTGTGACACCCGCGTAAATAATCCCACCTATTTATTGGTAAAGTACAGCCATATTTATGAACTAAACGTGAGCAGGCGATCTTTATGGTAAGAAAACTAAACAGCTTTGAATTTTCGGCTCCTGTGAGAAGGTAACCGTATTAGGCACCCATTTGTAATTACGCTCCACAGCTGGAAAGTTCTTGCGATCTGTGGGCGTGTTGCAGCTAACTCGTTGTTTTATCAAATTTTCTGAAGCCATGAACAGGTTATCTATATTTACGCGTATTAGCCACGTTTTATGGCTTACAATACCACATGAAGTGTTGAACGGAAGAAAGCACAACTGGTACCATTGGTAAAATTTTAAGTGCTGAATAGAACAACTTCCATATCATGTTTAGCACATAAAAGCAGACAATCGTGCCACTAAGAATGTTCGTCGCCAGAATGATAACCATGCTTCGTCTACAGCTATATAAACAGCTACATAACTAACTGCAGGTTATCAGCTCAAGATAATGCAGCTTTTCATTCGGAAGCACGTTCTATGCTAAATATAAGGTTTCACTATGACCAACTGTGCGTGTATCGTCTGTGTATTCCGGCGCAATTGTTCTATTTTACAGCTATGAAATCTTTGAGTGCACCAGCGAATGCTGTAGTGGTTGAAATCTAGAAGGACAAGAGCCTCTGACAATGCGAAGCAAGAATTATGCTTGATAAGAAGGTCCGCATCCTCGAGTTTTCTGAAAACTTTATCACCTAAATTATGTACATCTTTTAACAATCGTGCATACACGCCTAAAACAAGGGCTACAAGTTCGCACTGAATCAGAATGTGTATTTAGTTTTAGATGAACCGACCCTGTGATCGTACACCGAAGAAGGGTCAAAATGGGACGATCATAACGATGCGACAAATGCGCTCAAATGGTTTCTAAGCGTATTTTTGCATTGTTCACAGAAAGCCCAACACGTAGATCATAGCGTTATGAAGATGCACTGCAAAATATTTCATCGGCACGTGGTAGTAAAACTCTTGAATATTTAGACTTGTTACTTGCGCTATAGCTCAGTTTCGACAGGTTAAACATCCTTGCTATCTCGGAATTATATCTACATGGCATATTTTTTAAGGTTCTTCATCTCATATATATAGTGCGCCTTTTTTGCGGTTTTCCCGATCCCAATAAACCTAGAGGTTCCTTCCGTAATGGGCTGAAAACATTAGAACAGAAACAATAACTGAAACAGGATCATGGGCGAAATTTAAAAATGGTTTCACTCATAGTGTACCTGCCGCATTCCGTGTCTTCTATGACGAATACTATGACAAACGGAGAAAAATGATGAGCTGTTTCGTTAGAGTTATTCTATTGATTTCCCTATTTCTTATATGTTTGCTAAAATACTATTGTAATGTATCACATAGGAAGTCTCCCCTGCGCTTAGATAACAAGTTTCAATGTTAACAACTGCAGGGGGAACATCTGTACGGGACCCGTATATATTTACCAGTGTACAGCTGGTGTTGTGTAAGTGATAAGTTTGTATTTATTTATTAATTTATTTATTGAGTGAATGATTGACTGAAAGTCCGCGCCGACTTATCCAGAGCAGTCATTTTCCTCGCCAGCGAAGGCAACTTCGCTGCGACGTCACAGACAAGGAAGATGGGCAGTTCACAAGAGCCAGCAGGGATACAAACAAGAGAGTTCCTGTGAGGAGCAGGGAACGCAAAGTATAAACCGAAACTTCCGTGCACAGCACGAAACTACAGAGAACGGGGTGCGGGGTTCCTCACAGAAAAATACGTCGGTTTAATCTATGATATCGCATAAGGCAGGGAAAACGCGTCGCTTGAAAGTACTTGTGTGTGCAGCGCAATGGCATTTTAGGTGCTTCATCTACATTACACACCAGAAGAGGTTCGGAAGGAGAAGGCAAAACAAAAAAAAAAGCATTAGTTCTGGCAAATTCACGCAAATTCGCGCTACAGTTTTGTGCGCTGTCGTCATAGCCATGTTTGATTGTATGCATTCTTTAAGGATACGTGTGTCAACACTGCCGGGCAGTCGCTGGACATGTTTTTTTAATGTGAAGTATATTGACCTCTCCGCTTGATAAGGTCATGCACTGACAGCACTACTACGGCTGTTCGCCTGCATAATCACGGCATTCGTGAGACACCGCGGACTGGCTTCTGTGTGGGGACGCACACATGTGCTTTCAGCGGCAAATAAGTTTACTAATGATAGTCTAATGGAGCATCGCGAGCCCAAACGTACATTTTGTAAAGCTTCGTCAAAGTTAATGAGTATTCAGACATATTTCATCGCTACTGGGAGAAAAAGGCTATCATTACTTTTGGAGAGAGGGAGACTGAAATGTGAATACGCCAAGTCATGACGCACAAGTAAGGGGTCACTAGACAGGGGGGACTCAAACAATCAAAAATCGAAAAAATAAATCAAAGAAAAGTACCTGTACCATTCAGAAGTCAGAGCGTTTAATCTTTATAACATATTAAGAGCCGTCGGTCGCTTAGGCTGACGCTCAGTGCAAGTGAGTTAGACAGATAGCGACGAACGAAGGGTCAGTAACGTTTGCAGCCATTTCATAAGTGATGACAGCTTAGAAGCAAAGTCATTGCATCTGGAAAAGTAAAATAATGCATTCACAAGACTAGCACGTTCATGGATGTTTTGCCTAATCATTAATCAAACCGGAGTGAAGACGTCATGTCCTGTCAGAGAATTTGAATACCGACGGTTTTTTTCACACACGAGAGCGCAAGAAGGCGAGAAGGAAGGCAGCTGAGCTGACGATGACCTTCTTGGCGCGCATCTGCTTACGGGGTTGTCGTAAGCTCCACATTCCATAGTCCTTGCTTTTATGGTTGTTCCAGTCGGTGACACTACATTTTTGCCCCCAAAACATTCCACAAGGTTTTCTCAGCACGAATGTTTCTAGTAGGAAACAATATTACATGGGGCCGAACTTTTCGAAGTTGCTTGGGAAAGATTACGGATCAAAACCGAAAACTAACCAATACAAGTTAGCATCGCCCACTCGTTATGACTCAAAGCGTCGCAATACCGGTTTGTTTACAAAGAGGCATTGTCCTAACTCCCCAAGTTTTTTGTATGAAGATAAGTGCTTATTGAATGACCGGCTTCAAGTCAATAAGTTTCGGAAACATTCACGGCTGACACGGAAAGCGGGGAGAAAAAAAGAAAAGAAAGAGAAATAAAAGATACCATGAGGCAAAAAAAGAGCAAGAAAAGAACAAGAAGGGCATGGGAGGGTGTCGGGGGAGCGAGAGCTTAGGGAGCATTCAGGGGTGTCGTTGGCGGTATGCTTTTGTGGCTTTAGAAGAGTGGGTCAGCCGGCCAATGCGCGAGTAACAAAAAAGTCGCAAAAAGGCAACAGTTGAAAGAACTTGAGTAGCGTAGCAGAAATGCCTCGGGTAACTTTGATGGAGTAAAGATGGCGACAAGGAGTCTGGAGTGCAATGCATGGCATCGCTGGAGGGCAGGACTTTAGCCCCTGTAGCTCAACGTACGCGTCGTCACAGCGGTATACAGAAGTGGCGAAACCCTGTGTGTCGGAGGTGCCGAATAAGGTATCCTGGCCTTTGGGATTTTGGAATGTGTTGCTGAGTGTGTTTGAAATATATAAAATAAAAATAGACAAAAAAAAGGGCGGTACCCTAACCGCAATAACAAATGGGAGCGCGACATGAGCAAAAGTCGGCGGGTGCAGGTGTATACGGTAAAAGGGGTCGTACAGTTAATGTATGCGTAAAAACGTGAGAGACTATATTAAATTGAGTAGTAGGCAGGGGCAAATTAGAAACGGAGGAATAGGTGAGGTTAACAATTAAGGTTAGCCGGCGGCACAATGTGTTTTGTGCCTTCCTTGATGATATGAGAACTTCCGGTTTAAGTTACAGCTTTTAGAGATCCTAAGACCACCGCTTTTCCGGGGCAGCCACTGAGCTAACCAAGCGGCTAGCCAATGGCAGGCCGAAGTCGTATTTATCGACAATTCCAAGCAAAGGCGGGAGTTTGACGTATTGGTTCTGCGGGAGACCCGCAAAGTGGAGGGACATAATTAACAAAGGGAGAATGCGACATCCACGCAATCGTAGCAGTTGCTACAAGGGAAACTCATACGGATTCCTCATATGGGTATGGGTCCACAACATATCGCAACAGTTCAATGGAGCAGGAAATATATTTTTGCTCGGATGTTATAAATCAGATCCCCATAAGTTTTTGTGTGCGTTTTTGATTGTTAACGTGAGGCTAAATTTTTTATTGCTTGTGAGCGTTTACTCGTGTGCATGACTGAAAGTGTGTCATCGTACATGTGATTGTACATTCGGATTATCTGTTGTAAACACTTTTGAAGATTTCTGCCTTCTATATCTCTTGCATTATTACTTCTCTCCACCTTGCGGTTTTCCGCAGAACTATTACGTCAAACTCTTGCCTTTGATTCGAGTTGTTGACATATTCGACTTCGCCCTGCCATCTGCTAGCCGCCTGGTTAGCTCAGGTCGATGGTAGAGCGGCTGCCCCGGAAAGCCGGTGGTACCGGATTCGACTCCCGGACCAACACAAATTTTTCTTCAACTGCGACGCTTTTCTTTCGATGAACCCGTATGGGTTTCCATTGTAGCATTTGCTACGATTGAGTGGATGTCTCATTTTCCCTTAATTAATCTCTAGCATAGGTTAAGGAACTTTTCTGCACTAACCGCTAGCAGGGTCGCATTTACATTGACCCATGTGTACAGTTAAATGCACTTTCAATATAACGTCGCTCCTACGTTTTTATTGTTTTTTCGTTGTCAGTATAAATTAATTGCTTGGGCGCTCTCAGATCCGTATCCGACTGTCATCGCAAGTGTCATGGTACATTTCGACCATCTATTAAAACTACGTTTGATGATTTCGGTGCTTTCTATCTGAATCATTGACTAAGGCACTTTTCTGCCCTTACAACTGGCAGGGCGTCCTTGACATTGACCCCCGTATACAGCTGAAGGCCCTGACAATATAATATCGCTCCAACGTGTGTATTGCTTTTTCCTTATCAGGCTAAATTATTTATTCCTTCGAGCTTTCACTTGTGTGCACGACTGAAAATCTGCCATTGTATGCTTCAAATTTCTAAATTCTTGGAATTTGCCTTACGCTTCAGCAGGATTTACCGCGTTAGGAATGCCGCTTCCTAGAGAGAAATCGAAAAGCCGCACGTTTTGCGGTAGTTATATGTTCTTGTCCTCACTCGTTTACTCCACGTGCACAGTGGAACTAGTCTAAGAGTTGTCTGCCGCTGTGAGATGGTCTAAGCTTCGTGATATATAGCCACTGTTCTGTTTTGATCACACTCAAATAATAGTACCTCATGTGCACAACAGTGAATGCTAAAATGAGCTCATAATTTTGCTATGCATAGCTGGCCACCAACGTGCTGACATATAGTCATCTGTTAAAAATAATTTTGACGATTTCTGGGCTTTCTATCTGTATGATTTGCTAAGGCACTTTCCCGCACTTACCGCTGGCACGACCTCCTTGGCCTTGTCGTCTCTGTATTTCGCTGGCCCAGGTTTTCTGCGTGTGCTTCCGGACTAGCGGACATACGTATAGTGGATCTACACACTCCCGACTCATTCCATTCTGCGAAAAAAAAAGAAAAAAAAGACAGAAGTGTTACCCACTCTGCGACAATCCCATCCTTCAACTTATCAGTGCATGCATCGACTATGGTGGCCTGTGGTTTTGAATTTACCGAAAGAGTCCGGCCTTATAAGTAGGTGTTCGTAATATCGACTTCCCCTATTCGAGACGACCAAATATCCCGATCTTAGTTTTCTTTTTCTACTTAATAGCAAATAATGAACCAGTTATTTTTTTATATTGCGCGACAGCTGGATTGCACATATTTCTCTTTTGTCTTCTTCAGCATTGTCATAAACGTAAAGGCAGTATCGCTTTCCTTTTACGTGGTTCGAGTTGCTTTGTCGACTCTAATAGCTCTCAGTACCCCTGTTTCTATTAGTAGCTGCGTAAGCCTTGTAATTGTGCCCACTGCTACAAAGCTTGGCATAGCAGAACGAAAGAAAGCTTATAAATTGTGGCATAGTAAGAGTAAAATAGTTTTGCGACTGTGATGCACGCACTATCAGAGTAAAATGAAACATGAACAGCAGAGCGCATGGCCCGAGCATAATTGGGAAGGCATGCTGGGCGCCGTCCAGTCAGCAGCATTGACAGGCACGCACATGCGGTTTGGCTGCACCGCACGATTGCCCTGTAGTGAGATATTTTTGCTTGCCTTCTGTGCCTTATGTTATCTTCGGCTTGTCGCCTCCAGCCCCCGAAGCAGAGTTGGGCAGGTTCGACGTTCCCCGAACTCAGAGGTAAAGGACAAGCGCGCAAGCCGAATGTGTGATTCGCTCTCGGAGGAGGAAATGGCAGATGCGAAGCCACGTGACTACTGCCAACTTCCGATGTTTCACCTTTCCATAGCTCGGTGGACGCGCCTATGGGACGAGCATTCGTAGAGACGCCAGCACGTTGTCTAGGCAGACTAGGTTACGGTAGACCGTCGCCAGCAGCGGCGATATAGCAGTCATGGCGACATTTAACGATTTCTTTAAAGCGACAGCTTTACTGGCCGCGAACTTGCGACCTCGCCGTGGGGGTGCTCCGATGAGGCACATGACGTCACAATGCATGCCTCGCCGCGGATATTTCTCTCTCTCTCTCTCTCTCTCTCGCTCCCTAGTTACGACTGCGCATGCGCCACTAGTAGCACCAGGCCACAGGTGTTCCGCCGCTGCGCATCGCCGTGCCTTTCTGCCGCCTCCGTTTGGTATGACGTCACATCGCGTTCCTCGTCGTCGCTCTCGCCTCCGCTCTCTTCGCCAGCTGCATCGAATGCCTGATAACATGTCGGAGGATTGAAAAGGAGAGCTCGCGTGCGCCACAACCACAGTTGAAGCGGCAGTAAGAACGGCGACAATTCTGATAAGCATGAGGAGGCCTGGAATCGACATCGGAACGAGATGAAGAGGAAACGAAACACCCAGGAAACAGACGAACAGCGCGCCGAATGACTGGCTGAACGCCGCAACATAGCTAGACAACCAGACTAACCTGGACTTGCAATGCAGATTAACTAAGGCTAACCATAGCGTAAGCTTTCGCTACGTATATCCTGACATAGCCGAGCTAAGCCACGGCCAATTTTTATTTACCTTTTTGGAGTTTGATTTAGCCGTTCGGTATGTTTCATTATATGCGTGCCCCTTCTTGGCCAACCCTCCATAATGAGTTGGTGCCACTGTAACAAAAGAGGTAAATAATCCCTAAAAGTTGACACGTTGGTAGTTTCATAGGCAGACACGTATAATCTGCATTCCTCCTTCGCCAAGCATTGAACACCGTCTTCGTTCTTGGCATTGCTGTGTATAGGTTGTATTCGCACGACGTCACCACTACGCCGCGAGTAGCGCTGGCAACCATGGCAGCGCCCTCCGCACCAGCGTCCGCCATGATCTTGGCCACTTCCAGTCGCGTCCGTGTCACCGTGTGTTATCCGTGTGCCGTGCTCGGTTTGTGGTTTAGTTGGCGGATTCCCTTTGGATTAAAAATTCCTGGTGTGTACTAACAGTCACCGCAAGAGCTTCCACAAACGCAAAGACGCTACGAAATTATGGGCGATGAGCCTGCAATCAGTTTGAGCGCATATGCGCAAGGCTGAGAGGAAGCAGGAAAAAAGTGCTACGTAGAAAAAGTGAAGCTTTGCGGCGTTGTTGACCCACTGCTGCTCGGCACGGACGAGCTGTGCTTTGATGTAGAGCTTGTGCCAAAGGTTGAAGTCTCCGACATCAAGGATAATTTAGTTCACGCGACTAGCTACGTTACACATGAGCAACTAAAAGCAAAAAAATAGGTCTAAGTGCACAACTACCTGACAAGCGGTTTCGTTCAGGGGCCGCAGCTAAAGAAGGTGGACGACGACATCATCGTACGTAGAAAGGTTAGTTTGTTGAAGCACGTTTTGAACCGACAAGCTTCGCAAAGTGGCCAAAATCATGGCGCAGTGGAAGCGGAACCAGCTGGCGCCCTTCCCATCAGACCGTGCGGCAGCATGGGCGTGTCGTCAGTGAATACAACCTATATAGAAGTCTCAAACTGCGCAGCCCCTAATTTGGAATTTGCATTTCAGTATATATTGAAAGTGGTGTAGTTTATTCATATATAATTTTGGCTAGAATAAAGTAGTAACATTTGCGGTGGATAAACAGAACTTTTGCATGTTTTTCATGTCGCGTAGGATAAAAAGTAAATAAAACTGTATGCATCCACGTCAGTTAAGTGCACTTAATTAATTACATTCGTAGAGTTTCGCTTCACATGCACTACAGCATGAAGGTTGGATGAGCATATTTTTTGCGACCTTCAAACATCACCGTTAGTAACTGCTTTTTCAAAATGTCTAACATAAAGATATAGATCTTCGCAAACCATCTTAATGCTCTTATTCTGAAAAGATTACTTGTTATTCGTCGGTGAATCAGAAAAGACACCGTTCTTGAAGTATTTTTACATTTCACAAGGCACAACTTACGTCATTCAGCGGCCCCAATTTTATAATCTGTACTCGCAGTGATATATAAGGGTTGCCGCTTATGATAAACTTTCCTGCGGTAATTGAACTTTGTGTCATTACACGTTTTCACAGTCTGTATAGAAGTTACAGATGTTTTTCGTGCAGACACAAATAATCAAATAACGCGTTGCTTTGTTCTAGAACATCCTTCATATTTCCTCATATTTTATGGAGTGCTGTTGACGGTGCGTGGTCAAATGTGTATGGCCAAAGAGCGCAATGACAAATGGTTTTGTTAGATGAATTATTGATGGCGTGGACAATGTTTTATGTGTGGCACATGTAGCATGGCTGTAAGAGGGCCTAAAACTTGTCGCTGTAAATGGCGTAAACTATATAGATATTAAAATAATGACACTGACTAGCTACTGATGTGGCTTGTGGTCAACTCAGTTACATTAAACTACAATTAAATAAAACACAAAAGTGGTGCAGGATCTTCAAAAGTGCCCTGGCATACCAGGATTGTTAAGCACGTGCTAAGATTACCTGGTCAAATGGTTTTCAGTGTCTGTTTGAGGTAAAAACTAAAACACCATTTTCAGACTAAAAAGCGGTTCTTTGCTAAGAAAAAATGACAGGTGCATAGCTACGTTTTCGCGGTATCCAGAAAGGACATACTTTTTTCTTTCTGCTTCTACTGTAGGACATCGAATAAGATTATGAAGAACTGTGAGAATAATACCACACTTGCTCCAAGTCGGAGTATCGCTCCCAGTCAAAACGTAAGAGTGCGTTCTGTAGGTGTTGCCTATTCTTTATCGGCAAACAAGTACTTCCTTGTACCATATTTTTGAACTTGTCCAGTTCCCTAGTTTAAGTTTTATCATGTGTAGCTTATTCAATACTTGGGTATCCCAATATCCTTGCCATTGCTTCCTCGGCACACGGCGCAGAAACGATTTAGGTCTGTGGCAGGTATGGAAATATATGCATCTGTATCGCTAAAAGACACTGACGTAGCGTTTTAATCAGCACCTACATTGCCTTTGATGCCTTTGCGGCCAGGCACCCAGCATATAACAGTCACTTGACCGCACATATATGCGCAGTACAGCAAGGTGTACAACTCAATAAAACGGAGTTCTTATGCTTTCGTAGGCTTATGAGGGCTCTTACTAAACTTAATAAATCTGTAAACACAATCGACCTAGCGATATTTGTGAGCATTATATGTTGACTAGCCGACAGCATATCGTAGGCTTCCGCTGTAAAGATAGTTCTGAGTGGGTTTAGTAAACCGGGTGTTGAAAGTGAAGGTCCGAGAGCTGCATAAGAAATACCTGTAGAGGGCTTGAAAGCGTCTGTATAGTATTCTGTACAGAAGTATACTTGTCCTGGAGTTCACGAAAACGGGAGTGTATATGTGCGTCCGGCGCACGCTTTCATATTCATACAAAAGAGATGTCGCATTGAATGGCCTGCCATTCCCTCGGTGGGGACATGCTAGTAGGAGCCATTACGGCATTTTCTAAAATTGGGACGCCTAACAGCCTGACAGCAGACATGTCAAGACTATATCACTGACATGGATGCTCCACGTTTGATTTGGTCTTGAAAGTGTAGGAAAAACTTAGATATGCCCTTTAGAGATGTAGTGACCATTCAATAGATTCGGCGTGCAGGCTTTCTAAGGGACTAGACCTGAAAGCACCTCTAGCTAGGCGTATACCCAAGTGGTGAACTGAATCGAGCATCTTCAAAGCCCTACGCACAGAAGCGTTCTTTACTATATTGTAACGTAGATTGAAGGCGAGTCTTACAAAATATACGCTTCTCTTTAAAGGCTGGCCAGAAGAGCTTGAAGCGTACGCGCTTCGTCGTCTTCCATGGCGCCGGCCGCTGCGCGCGCCATCTCGTGGTGCGGGAGCCCCACAGCATTGTGTCAATATTGCTCCGTAATCGAAGCGGGACTGTATAAGGCTTTTGTAGAGGCACAAAAGGCATCTCCTGTCACTTCCGCAAGATGTGTGGGATAAGAGCTTGAGCAAATTTATTGTCTTCAGGCACCTCGCTCTCAGATACCTAAAGTGAGGAACAAAAGGTTACTTTAGAGACAATTCCTAAAGATTCATGTTCGCGGCTGACATATAACCGTTGTCAATGAAGATAAATAGCGGGGTCAGGCAGTGTGCCTGTCTTTTTGCTACAAAGCATGTGCTTTTTTGAGCGTTTAATTTAAATCTATTCTCGTCACCCCCCTTTGATATTTTATTTAGACCAAGCTGTGCATGGTCCCTCATAGATAGAAATATTACATGATTGAAATCCCATTTGTACGTCACTCACATACACAGAATAGAACGTTGTGCGTGCTATGACCCTCCATAACGAGTTCATTTTCACAACAGAGTGCAGCTAAGCACAAAAGCTTGTGGTACACCCATTTCCTGTATGAATGTACGAGAAAACACATTACCAGCCTTGACACGGAAAGTGTGATTAGAGATATAGCTTTGAATCATGCTCAATAGGTTGCCTCGGGCACCCATACCAGCCAGATCACGAAGAATTCCAAAACGCCAAGTTGTGTCGTATGGCTCCTCCATATATAAAAAACGATAATAAAAATTGTTTGTGCAAGAAGGCATCGCGCATATTCGCCTCGATGCGTACAAGATGATCTGTTGTGAATCTACCCTCCCTAATACCTCTCTGGAAGGCGTCTAGTACTTTGTTGTTTTCAGGATAATGGATCAGGCGTTGGTTTACCATTTTCTCAAAGAGTTTGCATATGCAGCTATAGTTAGGGCTATAGGCCTGTACATGCTGGCCGAAGACGGGTCCTTGCCGTCTTTGAGAATAACAATTATAACTCCTTGCTTCCAGGCCGGTGGGAATATAGCTGGCAGAGAATATGGCGTTAGAAAGTGATAGGAGTGCTTTGTGTGCTTCAGGGTGCAAGTGTTCGTATAAGGATTTTGTAGAGGCATTGGAAACGATCACTCGATCGTTTCCATGAGGAGATTTAATACAACAATTTAGTGAAGCCTGAAATTCCGCCATGTTAAATTGACGGTTCTGAGGTTCATTTCTGTTTACTTTCCGATCCAGAGGGAGTCGTTCCGCGTCCCGCAGGTATGTCAGGAATGTATCAGAGTAATGGGCTGAACCCGAAATTTACTTTAATTGCGCCTCTATAGAATCTGGTTCGCCCTGACGGGTTTCTCCTTGCATATTTGTTAAGGACGGAGGATGAATATCACGGCATTTAATTTCGTTTACCCTGTCTCTTGTCTTTCTTTCGTCATTATATGAATTTATGGTGGAGACGTATTTTTGCCAGGCTTCCCTTTTGGCTTGGCGGCGCGTTCTTCTACTTTAGGACTTTATCTTCTTGAAGCCGATCAAGTTCTCAGCAATTGGAGAGTCGCGAAGGTGACTTCAAGCCTTATTTTAATTTCTACGAGCTTCCTTACACTTCTGAATCTACCAGGGAACACGTCGTTTGGAGTGCGATGCATTTGATTCAGCGATACATACTGACGCCACATCAACAATAAACGCTGTTAAATATGCCACTTCATCATCGATAGGAAGTGTAGAGATGTTTTCCGAGGTCATACGCGTGAGTTCTTTATAGCGCTTCCAATCGGCTGACTCGACTTGCTATTGGGGAACGCGTGGAGAGCACACATCATGTTTTGATAATTTCATGATAATCGGAAAACGATCGCTCCCATATTGATGCATAATCACGTTCCGCTCCCGATAGCGCACGAGTGTACTAGATGGATGCTTAAATCCATCTAGTACACTCCATCTAGTACGGGCCATCTAGTACGGGCTACGCCATTTGTGATTCGTGACGGTCTGCTTTACATGCCTTGCGGTACTTCGGGTGATGTACGACGACCTTACATCTGGGCACCTTGTATTTGCTCGAACGCTCTACTGCCTCAGACAAGGTCTCTATTGGTCTCAATTGTGGAATACAGCTAAGCATTATGTCACCAGCTGTAATGTCTGCCAACGCCACAAAAAAACTGACTACTGCTGCTACAGGATTTCTGGAACCTGTTTGACCGCCGATTTCACCTTTTGAGAAAGGAGGTAGAGACTTACTTGGTCCCTTGCCCACCGGCTGCAGCTGGATAATCGTGAGTATGGATTATTTAACACGGTATACTAAAACGACGACACTTGTCTCATCTACAGCGTCCCATCTTTCGGCGTTCGTTCTGCATTGAATTATACTCCGCCACGGAGCTCCTCATGTGGTCATAAGTGATCACGGCCCGCAATTTATCGCCGACGTCGTGTCAGAGTTACTACTCTTTTGTGGAAGTCAATATCGTCATTCCACACCCTACCATTCGCAAACCAACGGTCCAACAAAGCGATCGAAGCGTGTTCCCGTTAACATGCTTTCTATGTACGTACCTCTCAGCGGAGCATAGAACTAGGATGCCGTATTGCCATTCATTATGTATACTTCTACACAGGCAAACACCAAGCCGCAGGATACGCACCTTTCTTTCTCCTCTACTCTCGCCATCCTCAACGTTTTCTCGACAGCATAAGTCCTTTTTGACCTAACGAAGATGCTTCTGTCGCACAGATATTGCGCAACTTTATAATAACGTTTGTCGCCTTACATAGGTTCAACGTAAGCACGTTTCGGAGGCGTTACGGTGCAAGTCCTTACAAGAAATTTAGTTTACCGTACGGGAACGCAAACGTAAGCAAGACGTTACAAAACAGGGTGCCGTCTGGTCCATCGTGCCGAACCTTTCCAACCCAAGGCAACCTATTCGCAACCATCATGTTGTTGTTTGTGGGCGCGTATCGTAGGGTCCACGGGCGCTGCAATCGCCGAACGAACTTAGAAATTTGACGCTCTGTGCGCTCATAAATAATGCTTCAGGTGAGTTTAGAGAAAGAGAAAGCTCATTTTATAGTTACTGACGATCAACATGTGTGAGGCGTAGTCATCACGAGAATTCATGCTCAAGCGAGAGCCATGGGTGCCGCCATCTTCGACAATGTTATTTCTTAATGTCCCAAACATCACGAACGATAAACTCGCCAAATAACGTACGTTACCAGAGCGCATGTAAATCGCAAAAACCCAAGAACGTTCGGAGCTTGCGAAGTGATGACAACGCTCTTTCTTCATGTACGTAATGTGTTTGCCTTTGCTTGCAAGGCTATTTTAAGTTTGTCTATTGTATCATGCCGAAGAAACACATCGACTTGCCCGGCTCAGAACCCTATCATCAGATGTTCTTGGTAAGGCTCGCTATGACGCACAACATTTGCCTGTCGGATTTGTCACCGGCGAGTTCGTGTGTCTCTGTACAGCAGTTCGGCAAAGACGACTTGGCCAAAAGCTTCTTTCCAAGTATTCGGGTCCATTCGTCATTCTCAAATGTTTGAGGGAAGTGACCTATGTCACCGCTAAAGTGACAGCTGATAACCGCCGTTCACGCAAAACGCAAGCTGTGCACGCCTCCTGGTTGAAACCCTGCCATGAACGTGTGCTCTACTCTCTCAGTGAGTTGGTCTGCCCCCGTGGAAAATGTAACGCCGCACCAGAGGAGTGTCGAGCAGGAAGAAGTGGCGGGTGGTTTTGGTGATCGCCTGTTTTGGAACGTCCCATGTCTTCTCTAGTCTTTTGACTCTAAAGAAATCCATTCTACATCGGTAAAAATAGCTTTGAAGAGGCTTTTCTCCGTAGCTTCTATACTTTTCTAGCCTTTTCAACAACAAATAAACAAACTTCTATGCGCCCATTGGCTCTAAACAAAGCTTGTCTTGCGTCATGTTTCACCATCCAACTTTAACGTGACTGAGCGCGAGGGCTTCGGTTGAGTTCCCGTTCGCGGTGGTAGCATTTCTGTCGTGGCAAGATAAGAAGATCCCGTCGCCCCTAAACATAACTACACAATAAAGAACCACTGGCGGTTGAAGTAGTTGCAGAATCCTCTGCTGTCAGATTCCTCGCGACCAACACAGCTGTTTCTTGTAGTGATACTATAGACATAGCATAACTTGACCTTACCCTGGCTTCCGAACAAACGGAATGCGTGGCTGCCACTGCTACTGGCTATTTACTCAAGCCATTTCTTCCTCCGAGAGGTCACATTCACTTTTGTTGACTACGTTAGGACAAGGGAAATGGCAATATAAAAAGGAGAAGAGTGAGAAATTTCTGCAAGTATTGTGTCGTCTTACTGTCAAACTCCTAAAAATTACTCAGCGCCAAGTGCTCATAAAACGTGGTAAAAAGCGATATCGCTTGCAACATGCAATCATTCTCATTTATATGTGCTCCGCGCACTTTTGCACACCCAGCTGATCAGAACTTGCCAGATTTGCTCGGAAGATAATTAAACCGCCTCATGTGTGCTGACTCAGAGTCATTCTGCTGGGTGTTCGCTGAGTCTAAGAAACTCCGTATCCAGAACTTGCTAACTGCTATCCATCAAAACGCGAGTGCAAGCGCTTCGCCCAGTGCGCAAGTTTAGTGCCGCCGGATAATTATAATGGCTGTAATGCTGGGCTTCTCTCTGACAATGACAAAGCAGCGCGCTTTTTACGTAGGTATTTGCCAGCTGCATATGGATGACGGCCAACTGCTGTTTATTATTAGTTGCCTAGAGATACCATAGCCGCAGGCTGGTACAGTGACCCATGATGCCACTGTGTGTCGATGGCTTGCTTATTCTCTCTACTAGCGCTGGCATGAATGTATTAGGACTATTTTTTTTACCTACACTGGCTAAACGAGTGTAGCTAGTGTAGCAAGTCGCTATTCTTTTGACTTAGTGTAGAAAAGTGCAGCTCTACCCAGCTACACGAAGCCATTTTTTATACCTTTAGTGTCGCATGACAATTACACTTTCTACACTGGGGTTTCGATTAGTGTAGGCAGCAGATGACAGAGAAGCAGCCTGGCGTTGCAAACGCGTGGTCCCATTTTTTCTCTGACTGTCGACGCTGATACAGTGACGATAGTGGATACTCGCGGCAAGAATGGTATCGAAGTGCCGGTGGGACCATGTGTCACAGACGAATGTGAGCCAATCGTCTAAAAAAATAAAATTATCTTACTTAGGGAGGTGCGGCCTATTTCAAACTACGTGCAGTGTTATACGCATTGAGAAGTTGTCTTCGTGGACTGTGCATTCACGATATGTTTCGCTGCAGTTTGTCGGGAGTAATTGCTGAAAGGAAACTCGTACATATTCGTTTAGTTGCATGTTAGGGCATATACTCGTACACAGCCAATGTGGGCGAACTCCGGCGAAGTGCGGAGTCAGGCGCAGAAGAAGACGCCCTGTATGCTCTGATTCGCTACAGCCCAGCGAACCAAGTGCAGCACTCGACATCATAGGCTCTGCCCGACACAACACTAGTCTACATGAGCCTGCAGGAAGTGTAGGTAAACAAACAGCCCTATTGGTAATCACGTCGCCAGTGGTGCATTTGACAATATCGCCGTCATGTTAATGCTTCCTTTTTCGCTCTTCACGTACTTTATACATTTCCGCCCGCTTGATGTTGCCTGTGGTACCTACTATAGAGTCACGCGTGCACATCGACTGCTTGCAACATTTGTACATTTTTCACTCTCCACACTATACCTCTTTATTTTCTTCTTTCAGAATATAGTGGCTGGACCGCCAGTGGGGGCATTAAAGTTACTCGTGCCACGGCAAAGACAAGGAAAAAAGATGCAAGCTCTGAGAGCGTGAACTCAGAATTATCATCACATCAGCCTGGGCAGGGGCATAACTTTCAGTTCCACCAGAGTGCAGATAGGGATGTCCATGACTGCGAATAAATTGAAATCTTCCGACACGTCCCCGTCGCTTGCAAAACAATCTTGAGCAAAATTTCAAAAATTGAAATATTTATTTGCGACTCAGCTAATGCAACTTTCTCTCCAGAAATATGTAAGCTTGTAGTATTGACAGGTGTAATCTGAATTTCTCAGGCCTCCCATAGATGTAGAATTTCAGGAATGATTCAGATGTCTTCTTTTACTTTCTCCTGTTCAGTGGTCCTTCATCAGGGTCTAGTGAACATGCTTTATTAGGAATCAAGCAGTTATCTCCCCTATTATAAGAGACAATTGAAAACACGAATGTGGAAGCAGCAAAATATTTTAGGCAAATTTTATTGAACTCTACGAAACACTGTCTTCAAAGAATAATAAACGATGCTATGCCCACTGAATATTATAGGGGTACAACAAACATTCGCATCAATTCGTATTGGGTATATGAGGAATGAACACAGATCGCTTTTCATAACGACTACTATCCCAAGTACAAATATCACTCTCATAAGGGGTGTACTTAGTGCGATGTCTGCACAAGTATTCATATTCTCTGATGCAATTGGTCATTGGCAAATTACGGTATTTTTCCCAGACGTGCAATTCACATTTTACTTCACCTGCAAAAAGCGGAGACAGTGCAGACATATATTTTGTTCTTGAATGGCAAGGAACTTATAATAAAAAATTGGGTAAAGTTGCTTTGCTTTGGTACCAGTTTATTGCTTCATTACCAGCACCTTTTTCTTCCAGACACACGGCTGCATGAAATTCACACTGTTAGATTACGCATTCTATGCGCAAACGTTAGTTAACGGCTATTCCACTGATCATCACCTTCGTACTTCATTAATATATTGCAGCAACGAACTCAGACGTGCGTAACAGAAAATTGGGAGTTACGCAGATCACTAATTATTAAACAGAGCATTCGACTTGATGTCGACTTCGTGCAAGGAATAGCAAATGTGTATTAACACTACTATAGGCATGTCCTTTAGAACAAAAACGGAGCTTTCTGAATTTTCTTGCACTCTCCGTGGAACTTGCCTGAATAATGTAAATCACCACAAATAAACGAGATTTCGAATTTACTTCTAGCCTCTCATGAAATTTACACGTTGATATTAATACCTCAGTAACGTTACGAAAACATTTTTTTCTTAGACCATGTTTACGCCTTGCACCTGAGCCCACCAGGCTACTAGCCAATAAAACTTTCGTTTGCTCCGTCTTTGAATACGCTAACACATCATTAGAAATTACGAAAGGTGCGAACAAAAGCTGTACGATTTAACATTAATAAATACAGGACCTGTGACTCCCCTACAAATGTTTTAGCTCATGCAGGCCTTAAAACTCCATCTGTTAAGGCTAAACAAGCCTGCTTGAAATTCATCTACCGACTAACGCACGCCAGTTATAAGATAGATCGAGCTAAGTGCATTACTTTGTGTACATCACGTCTATCGCGAAAACTACACCCATCTACACTAAACTAGTACAGTGTTCAGAATGACACCTTCAAGTTCTCACTTTTGGCACTTGCAGTCATAGAATGGAACCTTCTCAACTCAGAGATAGTTTCCTCGGCTTCAGTTTTAGTTTTCATCAACCAAGTGGAGACATCAAACATAGAAGACACCACTTAGGAAACCCGTATATTTTCCCTATAATATTTGTTTATTGTGCATAAAAGTGCATTTCAACCTACAAAATGTGATCACTTTTGCTCTGTTCCCTGTATATCTTCTCTAATATTACATGGGTCATTTATCGCTACTTTTATGTAACTTCTACTAATACTAGATTTGTTATTATGTTACATTATCATACTAACCAAAAGCTTTGTATTTCACATCGTCATTGGTGATTTTTGCTGAATTTAAAGTAGCCTTTTTCCTATTTTTGTCTTTTACTCTACCATGTAGCTCGAGCTGTTCTTTTTTTCTCTACATATATATTATAAAACTATCTAATATCACGCCCACCTGCTTCGGTCTCACTAAGACTGGTAGTATCATCAATAAATAAACGAGCAAAAACCTACACATGCATTCCGTTGAAAATATGCAATTATACAAGCAGTAGCTTCTTTTTATGGGACTGCTCATTTGTTTTCTGATGCCAAATGAAACGTTCCTTTAAAAACTCGCAGGCAATATCTTTCTTTACCAGCATATGGTTAAATAAATGTTGAAACAAATGCAGAAATATGCGCTGGGGGCTTCGTTTGATGTCGTACATTTTGAATACTCTTTAACACGCTAGCTTTTATAACTACGATGAAGCGAGCGGCCCAATCGTATTATAGGCGAGAAGCGGACGATATTAGTCACAGCCGAACTCGCAAACCAAATTATAATTTCCACGCTCACTGCTATGCAGGCTTCCATGCGGGGCGCAAACCTCTCATCAATGAGTCAAATCCCTTAGAATATGTAGATCTTACGGTTAGTGTTGTGAATAATATTTGCTGATGAAAAAAAAATGCCGTGAGGCTCCTCAGGCTCCGTCTAGCGGCAATGTATTGTGAAGCTCAACCGACAAACCTTATTGTCAAAGCACACATGTCCTTATATAGGGCCCAAATTATACTGAGAATAACAAGGAAACTATTTGTTGTTTCCAGAACAAAACGTTGGCTGTTTTGCAGAAATCTCAACGTATAAATGCTCATTAGAAAACATGCCGTAAAGCCAGCGAGCGTCAGTCTAGCTGCTAAGTGCCAAGGTGTTCTTGGTTAGAAAATGTGGACTCAACGCTCATAAACAAAAGATGTATTATATTAACAGCTAGAATAAATTTTTTGGCCCGTAAGTAACTATGTCCATCTAATGCAATCACAGTGTATAAATACAGGATGGTCAGCTTGATTTCTGCGGCGCATATCGTTTCTCGGCACATATCGCTCATGCAAACTCAAGTTAACTTACTAAATGACCGCATGAAATTGGTCCTAACTGAAATGTTTACCTTGTAGAACAACGATGAGGAAAACGAGAACAAAGTAAAAGCGGGAGCCAATGTTTCGACCAGTCGACTTGTCTTTTTCAAGGCCTAGAGAAAAGACAAGTCGAAACATTGGTTCCCGCATTTACCCAGTTCTGGTTTTGCTCATCGTCTTGAATTTCCATCTCCTACCTTCCCCATGTTTCCGTTTGTACAAGTAATTTCTCTTATGTGTCGTTGAGCAATGCCTTTAGTGATAGGGCAGGGTTTGCGAACTAATGAAATTTCATAAATTCGAGTAATGGACTGCTTATAGAGGTACAACAAAGTACAGTGCCTGCGAATGTACTCAGAAGTTTCTTCTACTTAAGTGGTCCTATGTGACTTTCTTGTGCAGTGTAGTCTTCAATAGTCCTGTATGTTGAAATGAAGGTTCATTACTACATTATTCCAGCACCTAACTGAAAATTGTAGATAAATAAATTGGATGAATTGTGTGAAATGTTTTAAAATACAACTTTCGCCATTCTTATGTGGCCTTCATAGCTAATTACAATGTTGTCGTAAGGCAAAACAGTCTCCACATAGAGAAGGAGAACGTAAATCATTGTAATCTTACATTCTTTGTCTGAGAACGTTATCACAGCGCAGTTGTCTGTGGGGTCATAGTATTGGAAAGTGTAATTTCTCCCATTCTTGTACCCTGTAAGAGAATGAGCGAACATTCTGTACCGTGGGTTTTTATGGCAAGCGAGCATTCCAGAATAACTAAAACTGTGAAGATAAAGTGTCGTATACACTGTATTTCCTCTGTGAACAGCTGTCTGACAATACCAGATCACATGTTAGGAGACATTACTCAAATGCTGCAGAATTTTTGTATGACAGCAAGTCAGAAGGGTTTGCGAAACAGAAAATAGTGCTAGAGTGTCCCTAAGGCTATTTTCAGATGTGTACGAACCTACTGAGGGACCAAACGTGCTTTTTCGAGTTGCTTTGTCAGTAGCTTGATTATAATAACAATATCCTCTGAAAAAACAATTTTAAAGCAATTTCAGCTACTAGAACAAGAAAACTCACATTTATTACATCCTGTAAAGAAGCTTACTGTTTCAACAGGGTTCTGCTTCAATTTCAAGCATTTTCAGCCAATCTCTGGACTATCACAATTGAAAATATTCCTAATCAATCATTTCACGTCGAACAATTTTGTCACTTAGCCATGTTAATAAAGTATAACTGAACGAATCACAATATGCAACGCCTCCTCTACCTTGCCTTTGCATTTCAAATTGGACTGCACAAAAAAGGCAATCTTTTACGTCGTGTGAATTGCCAAAATTCTCAAAGAATTTTAGTAAGCTCCCTCCATAAATTTGTAAGACACAGCTAAATTTTTGGGAGTGGCAATATAAGAATACTTGCAAATATAAGAGAAGTTCGGCTCACATTGAATAGTGGTAGCAGGATATCCTTGTGTGTGGCCTTCACCAACAGCGAGCCTAACTTGGTCAGCGCATAATATTCGGCTTGTTCGCTATCTACCGGTGCTTTAAGCTGGTCAACTCCTGCCAACACGTTTACTACATATGGAATTTAGGGCCTAGTAAATGCCAGATTAAATGCATTCCTTCTGGAAAAGATGCTACGTATTGTAGAACATTGAAAATATTTTCAAAGCCTAGTGGCCATTTTTCACGAAGTGAAGTTTCCTATACAGCAACGGTATCGGGATCGGTGTCTTTCGGTGTATTTAATAACAACTGTTGCCTATACATAGTCTCTATTTCTACCAGCAATGCACAGCTGTATAAATTAACGCGCTTAATAAATTTACTCTTATCCTGACTGGTCGTTACATTTATGATCTCTTCGATTGTACGTTATGATGTGAAATGAGAGTTCAGAATACAAAACGTAACATTTGGATTCTAAAGGACTGAAGTCATCAGCTAAAAAGTGATAATTAAAAGCCTTAGATAACCTTTTGTCACTTATATCACAAACATTATATCACAAAACCCGTAACGAAACGTGGAAAGGAACTACAATATAAAAAAGTGCGGAAGAGACGCAAAATCACCCGTCTCAATGTACTGCTACTTCTAATAAAGATCTACACTGCAGTTCGGCTAAAGAATGCCAATAATGAGGAATAATGCACTGGCTATACGAGGAGACAAAATACCCGCAGCAAGAAAACCAGAGAAACAACAAAAAGAATTAGCGATAAAAATTCATCAGCGCGTTCCCTCTGTGAAGAAGGACGAGCAGCGAAGCTGCTTCAAACTCCAAACTCGTAAAACGAGGCATCACTAAGGCATGCTCGCGAGCTGCTCTCAAGCGTTCGAGTGAGCACTCTGTTGAACAGAGCTTTTCCGCGGAAGTTAACAGACTAATATCAGCAGGCTACCCGACCAGCGTGTTGCGCAGTGTTGCTAGTGACCTTGTAAAATAGTTAAAGAACGTCGGAACACAAACTAGGCAGTCACCGCCTTCGAGATCTAGACTTGCCGTCATTTCTTACGTACACTGTGTTTCCCATAACGTTATGAAAATTGCGGCCAAGGCAGGAGTGAATGTTGTGTGCAATGGCCGTAATATACTAATATACTGAGTGGGTTGCGCAAAATATTCAACATGGTGGATAGTGCCGCGCGTAAAAGTTGCGATAAAAATCATGCTCGTGGCTTCATTTGATGTACAACGCAGGTAGTCTATAAAATCCCGTTTGATTGTAAACGTTGCTATATCGGGTAAACGGGGAGGTCTAATAATGATCGCCTGCGCGAGCAGGCCGCTTCACTAAAAGGAAGCCCGTACAGTCATCTGGATGCCCACTCTAACACGTGTGGTGGAACCCCGATCATTAGTAAGTGCTACATAATGGGAAGATATAGTGAAAAGCGCGCACGGAAAACCTTCGAGGCATTTTGCATATTCCAAGCTGGCGACGCGTGTGTCAGTTCTGCGTCCCTCACGCTATCAGCAAAAGAGCTGGATGATATCCGTGGCTGACGCTTATCCTTCTTTTTCTGCTCTTTATGTCACATTCAATGATGTCTCTATATGTGGCTCCTGCAAATAAAGCATTTGGTTGCTAGTCAGCGCTGTTTCTGTTTTTTATTCTACAGTTTACAGAACTTCTCTTGCTTTACTTGCATTCTACTTTTGCTGACGGGAAGGCGACGTATATATCCAGAATAATGGCATTTGCATTGACTAGTGCATTACTCCTAGGTTAGGCGATATTTATTTGGCTGCGCGTGACAGGAAACTAAAGAAACGCTTTTGAAGGTCACCAAGTCACTAGAGTTTTGAGATACGTCGACGATATTTCAGTGCTTCTAGATTGCGAGGACAATTTCTTTTATTTTGCCGTGGCTAATGTTATGACCGCGTTTCGTAAATGTCTTGCGCCATTGTTACTAACACATGAGCTCGCTATCAGTGGTTTTATTAGGTTTTTATACCTTGGTTTGTATATATCCTCTCATCATATGTGTTGGTCGTGTGAACCGAGGAGCAACAAACCCGTCCTTTCATACTAATTGGCACATTCAAAGCTTGTGAACAGGGCGATTATCCGCTCTTGCTTTCTTAACGCACTGCAAAAATCATGCCATCCCAAATGTGAAACCAGCTTCACAAACCAGGTAGCTCGCCCCAGGAGCTCCTGGTATCCATCGAAGCTCTTGGTTGCAGAATGCTCAATAAAGGCAAAAAAGGCGCACGGATGTACCAACGAATGACCGTCTTGTCAACCTAACCTAACCTAAGCAAATGAGTACTCAGCACCATGTTCTGTTCAGAGTGGGTGATTGAAAATATTGCACATAACACTTTCGAGTGCTTGCACGATTTCGTTGTCCCCGTAAGCAACTCTCGCTCGTGAAACTTTGCCTGCACTTCTACCACAGCTTCCTGTCTGCTTAGTCAAACTCTATCGTAGCCTTCGCGTGACGTACAGAACTTTTACAACAATACACATACTTACTAAGGCTGCTGAAACACGCATATAACACTCTTTGAAATTTCACATATCTGTATTTCAACAAATATTGTTTTCGGTTGTATTACCAAAGCTGGAAATATGATTGTAGAACATTTAGTTCTTCAGTTGACCGGAGAACAAAACTACGCTTTTCGTTTACCGCCTCTCGTATGGAAGAAACTGAATATCATACATTGTATTCAAAAAGGCCCAATTGCCTCCTAAGCACCTTAATATCCCAACATATATGCATACCATTGCCCGTTCTCTCCAAGTAAAAAGTCGCTGCCATATTTATTTTTAACAGGAAAGAAAGAGAACTTTCTACTAGCTTATTCTACTAGTTCTACCTTTAAGCATGCAGAACTCAACTGTTTTGCTTTATCCTTGTGAGTTACCTCTAAATAATTGAGACACCCAATTATTTACCCACACAAAACCTTTACAGTGCACCCTTTTCCTTTCCATTTAGAATGAGTGCACGCTTTAGTTTCGCCAGGACGACAGCCAAACACGCATAGAAAGTTTACACGAAGCTTTAGTCGCATTAACCGCTTCGCTGTATAAGTCAGGGTTGAAATTATAGTTACTTTCAAACCATAAGTAACATTTCGAGTGCCTAACTCAGTCCTGACAGCGATGAGAAACGCACTGACTACGGTGAAGCAGCTGCATCTGTTACGGATGTTGTGAGGCCCCCTAAATATTGACTTCTTTTTATTCAATTTTGGAGTTGCGGCAAAAAAAATTATATTAGTGAATCAGGCGGGTCCTCATGGCAGTAAAGTTTTTAAGAAATCACACATGCTCTTTTGCCTACCTCTGGGCAAGCACGGTCGTCTCTAGGGTTAACAAGAAGTATTTTTCCGTAGAACTGTACCTTGCTGATGAGTTTTGGTTCCAGAACTTACTTCTTGCTGAGTAAAAGGACACCACGGCGCTGCAAAGGCAATGGAGATAAATAATAAAAAAACAGCCCGAAGGTATTGCTTACAAACGACTAAACATTTCATTAATTCAGTGCCACAGAAACAATACATTATTGCACATTTTTGTTGCAAAAGAAATTATATCATGCTTCTTGTTTTCTTTGTCGTCTTATCTACACATTTTATCTTTTCTTATTTTGTTCACGAATCATCTCCTTTAACTTGTATCATCTGGTATAACCTAAAACTAGTGAAGTGTGATATTTGTAGTTGCATCTACTCTTTCACGGCAACTTTTCTAATAATAATAATAATATTTGGGGTTTTACGTGCCAAAACCACTTTCTGATTATGAGGCACGCCGTAGTGGAGGACTCCGGAAATTTTGACCACCTGGGGTTCTTTAACGTGCACCTAAATCTAAGCA
This sequence comes from Dermacentor variabilis, assembly GCF_050947875.1. Lineage (NCBI taxonomy): Eukaryota > Metazoa > Arthropoda > Arachnida > Ixodida > Ixodidae > Dermacentor > Dermacentor variabilis. The sequence goes on from NC_134573.1 coordinate 115,528,668, forward strand.
CACAGGTGTTTTCGCATTTCGCCCCCATCGAAATGCGGCCGCCGTGGCCGGGATTCGATCCCGCGACCTCGTGCTCAGCAGCCCAACACCATAGCCACTGAGCAACCACGGCGGGTTGGCAACTTTTCTGCACAGCATACTTTCTACACAGCATAGTGATGCACCTGCGGGCACATCATGAATGTGCTATTTCAGAACGACTGCAATAAGAGAGCGATTTTCAAAGAAACTTGGTAGCCTGTGAAATTAAAGCATGAGTGAGGAATCGGCACGAAATTGTGTAGTATTTTTGAACGTTCAGGGCTATATGGCAAAAAAAGGAATATCAAACGCACAGTCACACAGACAAGCAAGGACGTTGAGAAGCATTCAACCAAAAGTTATAACGCAATAATGTGAGCTTAAAGCACTCAACGCGTATTAGTGGTAGACTTCCGAAGAACTATTGTACGGTATGCAGTGAAGATTAGGAAAAAAACAGGGGAGGAATATAATCTTAAGCGACATATTTAAACAGTACAATACGCGGATAGCAGCAATGCATAGTGGTGTATGTTTAAAATTTCTAGTAATCTACAAGGGAGCCCTGAGACATTTCACGAAAAAGCATGATGCTAGTAGCACTTGTATTCCCTTTACTCATCTCTGATTACTGCTTATTCTTATAGCCTCCCCGTTTATATATTTTTCTCTAAACACGGCGCTAACATTGGATAATAATGTTGGATATCTAATATGAATATTTATACCACATTAGGTCAGACATAACTACCATGTGCGTCCAAAGTTTTTTGACAGCTATACTGAGCCACCTAAAACATGTCATTTTAGAAAAAGCACGAATATTACGTTTGTGCGCTTCAAACTAAGGAAGCAACAGGAAATGCGCTTAAAATTTTGAAAATTCCCCCTTTAATCACAACATAAGCCCTAAATGCTGGGGGACAAGGCCCACGACCGCAAAGACATAGTCATCGGGAAGTTCGGACCAATTTTTCACGAGTGAACACTTGAGCCAATGTAAGTTGTGGTTTGAAAGAGGGGAGGGTGAGGGTGAGGTGGGCCTTGTTCTCCGAGTACGCTGAAACAGCATAGTTTATTGGATTGAGGTAAGGTGAGTTTGACGGCCAATCCTAGGAGCGTTTTCCTGCACTGCTCCTGCACTGTCCTGACTTCTTGGAAGGTTGCAGACTTTCTTTCACAGACAAAAATTTTCTTTCGAATGTTCTTAGTGTTCCAGGAGTGCAGTTTCGTTTTCAGGATGCCCTCCCGGCAAATATGCTTGTTCAATCTCGTCCTTTCTGGAGTAAAAACAAGTTCTGACTTTTCATAGAAAGTGCGGGCTGCCAAACCAACGCTTACTTTGGATTGCCAGACCTCCACACAATTTTCCCTGCTTGTTGTTCTCCTAAACACTTCAACCCGCAGTCCTATGATTTTGTCTGTTCGCACTTCGCTGTGTTGAGATTTTTTTCTTGTTGCTGATCATATTGCGGCAATTGCGTATCGCAGCAAAGCGACACCGCAAGCTGTCGGCATTTTTCGCCGCCATACCTGTAGCAAGTTTTTCTGTCGGAGCGTTAAAGTTTTGCATCTTGTAGCTTTTCATGCCCACGACATCGTGTGATGTTCGTCGCACCGATGCCTCATTGATTTTCAGATCTTTGCCAATTTTGCGCATGCTCAGCTGAGAGGCGTTGGTTTTCTTCTCCATACGAGGGACACCGCCCACTGTTTTTCCTGTCACCCAAATTTCCGTGCTCAAGGAAGCGATTGATGGTATTATACACGGTTCACCACGCAACACGAAGCTTCTTCGAGATAACAAAAATCACGAAGATATTGCTGACAAGATCAAGAATGGCTGCCTAATACTATGGTACCATATTTTGGAAAAACGAAAATGGGTCTCATTCATTTCAGGAGAGCACGTTGTTGGGCGAGTCGGTCGTACATACTTAAAGAAGGGAATTGCGCTAAAAAAGACACGGACGAGTAAGGACATGGACGGGCGCATGGACGGATGGAAGGGCGCCCGTCCATGTCCTTACTCGTCCGTGTCTTTTTTAGCGCAATTCCCTTATTTACCCATTCATTTCGCAACATAAAAAATGCACATAACAAAGAAACTACTAAAAGAAAACATGATCTGCAGAAAAGAGGCATTCATTAAGGATTTGTCGCAAACTTTTATTGGACTGAACTTTCTTTTGACTGTATACCATATATGCATGTGTCTTTTGTGTTTGCTTTTAAAAAAAAATGTGTGCAATGTTCGTTTGGTATTGCTGATATTTCCATACAATAAACATAAATGAAGTTGTGTGATAGCTCGGTAGTTAGCCCGCTCTACTTCCAAATCCACATTGTTTCACTGGCATGGATTCGAAGCACAGTGAATGAGGTTGTGCTGAAGTCTTCTTTTATTGTGGTAATAATTATATGGACACTGCATAGGCATTTTAGCGCCACCATCGCCTTCGCCTTGATGTTCCGCATATTGTCCAAAGGTGATAACGCCATTGCCGCACGCCGCATGTCGTATGCGCGACCGAAAGTGTGTCAAAGTGAGCCGATGATCGCTCCATCTCCATCTCTCGCCCGCAAGGGAGAAAAGCGGGCACGAAGCGGCCCGTCTTCGATCGTGCGCAACCAAACGGGGCATTGAAAGGGGCGTGATTATACGGAGGGGCGGTACCCTGGAGGTAGCGCATGGAGTGGCCGCACCTGGTCGCGTGTGGTCGCGCGGGTTCTATCTTGAAAGTGATCTGCTTCGGGGCAGAATCTAGATCGGCCGATGGCTCGTAACTTTGCGTGTGCAGTATTTTCGCCGCTAAATTTACGTTTAAGTGATAGAAAGTTCGAAGATGACTTCGCTCGCTGCTGCTGTAGCGCCTCATCACGCCAGTATTTTGACAGCGAGCGTCCACGGTCATCCAGTCTGATGTATGCATGTTTTTCTATGCGCGGTGGCACCATTCTTGTTAATTTAGTTAGTAAGCGAGTGCTTACAAGTCTCTACGGCTCATAAAACCATCATCCTTGCCTAATAGGGATGTCTACTAACTTGCTCTCCCAATGGACCTCTCGCCTTCCTTGAGAAACTGCGACTTTTTTCTTCACACTATGGCGATGACGAATCTCGGGCTGACGGGGTAACCTGGCGACGACAAGAATTGTCGATGTGTGTCGCCGATGGTGACAGCGGTCATGGTAAGCGCAACAGAATGAACGAACGGACGGGATGGATGGACAAGACAAACCTAATTTTGAGCACTTACGTGCTGTCACACAAAAATACAGGTCAACTGTGTTGATTGAGAAAGCGTACACGGAAGCACTAAACAGAATACTCGAGAACAACCGGGAGCTCTGAGTTCATTTTTACAATTGCTCATTGCTTGAGAGCATTACGCTAGAGACAGCAATGTGATGTCTCCGCCAATGACGAAAAGTTCAAGAGACTTGGCGCCATACGAAGGTAAGCAGAGTGAGAGCATTGCGGACTTAAACACATCCAAGACCTCCTCGCTTCTCGGCGGGCACAGAAACACATCTGCAGCTAAGCATAGAGATGCGGAGAAGCTTTTGTGAAACAGTGCAAGTCGCAAATTACTGGAAAAAATCTTGCGAGTAAGCAGAGGAAACCGCAGAAAGCCCCATCACGTTTACTTCATCACAGCGTTCGCGCTTAATGTGGATAAGCCACTAAAGCACATTGCCGTCTACGTAGAGGTGCAGGACCACTATACAGACAAGCGGGGGGGGAGGTATTCTGCAAGTGTCCACCTAGCGGACATTTACATTTCGACTGCTGCTGAATTTCGGATTGGCAGGGGTGGGGTATGTGTCACGTGGGAACAGGCACTCCCAGCCAATCAGCGCTTAAGCAGCAGACAAAATTGATATGCCTACAAGGTAGACCCATGCAACACCTGCAGCGTTCACCAGCTTAGCGTTTCACATTTGGCTGTGTCAGCTATGCATAGTCAATTCTCTATAGAAGAACTGACTGTTGCTATCACCGAAGGTAATGAACGCTAGTCTCCACGACATGATGACGTTAGTTACATAGCTACTGCTTACTTATTCAGAACTTTCTTCGACTGCTGCAACTATACAATGCAAAAAGACTGAACAGTAAAAGTTTCCTGCTGAGTACAAGCTGGCAACAATTGTCCCTGTCATCAAGCCTGAGTCGCCGCCAACGAACTATGTGTTAGTCAGACTTCTAGCGCTTCGAGTTGCGTCGGAAAACTGATAGGGAAGATAATATACGAAAGGCTAACGTTATTTTTCGAAAGTCGAAAACTTTGTCATCGAAAAATTTATTATTTTGGACAAAACAGGTCTACTATGTACCATTTCCTTCGTCTCGTCAATTTAGAAGGTTCGCCGATGTACAAACACCAGCTGCCGTCAACCTTTCATTATGTGCCACACGACGCAGTATTTGACCTTCTAGTAGCCGTTGGTCTTGGGTGAAGGCTAGACACAATAATTGCGAACTTTCAGTAAGGACGGCAACTGCACGTGAGCACACCAGACAGCCAGAATAAATGTCAACGCCATAATGAAGGACACGCCATAGGGCCCCTTCCGCAGCCCAATATTATTCAATCTTAACCTGTTCTACCTGAAAAAAAAACGTTGTTATGGGGTGTTCACATCAAGCAAAACATGCATTTGGAACGCATCACTTACATGTTACACCGCTCAGTAGTAGCTACGGAAAGTGTTGACCAGCATCTCTTTCTTTCGCACACCGAGGGTTGCACCTATCTTCAGATAGCGATGTCGTCTCTATATTTATACGGAAGCACATTAGACTATATCCATTGATAGTTGGTGGACGTGTCCGTCCATACGTGCGATGCGAAAAATTTATCTCAGCGATACCTGGCAAGAGCCTGCCTTGGCGACCTCAGCTGAACAAGTTTTGCGGGCTATCTCGGCAATATTGTAAGTGTTACAATATATTCCCGGATGATCTTCGGGCTGCGACTGCCAATCGATGGTGCTTCTATACTTAAATCTTACGTGCATCATGCTCTGATGCTACAGCCTACCGTTGCTGCACTGAATATCGTTAACCATAAAGAAAACTCGATTCAGTACGAAACAACTCCTTACGGATATGCCTTGGGCTGCCAAAACGTTCGTCCTGCACCGGAATTTTGGAGAAAGTAAGCTGTCTACCTATTAGCGTTTTAAGCGCGCAAGAAATACCACGTATCCGCAACCGGCCGCTTACTAAAATTAGACAGCACTTCGTTGGGCGCATAGCTAAAAGCGGTGCTAACTCTAGCTTTGGGAAGGCCGTTCTAAAAATATCTGCCTTCTTCTTGCATAAGTGTAACATCTCACGCCTTTTAATTTACCGTCTTGGGCACTCTCTTCTATTAAAAGCGTATTACAAGTTCCCTGCGTCAGGACAAAGTAAACCATCCCACAAGCCGAGATTCTAGTACTCGGCCTCGACCACATCGCCAAGGTATACTCCGGTTTGCTGTATATCTTCACGGATCGGTCTTGCTTGCCACAGAGGGCATCGTGCGCTTTGCGCGTACCGTCTAATGGACAGTTCTTCTGTTACCCTCTTGAACGGTTAACATCAAGCACATAGCTGTGCCTTACGGCATAAAAGAAGCCATTTGTCACGTTTTTCGGCAACCAACAGGCTTCACAGGCAGGCAACAGGCAACCAACAGGCTTCACAGACTCAAAAGCGGCCCTGCAGAACATACTCAACATGAACAGACCTCGTAAACAGCTTTTAGTGACGCGAGATATTAATTACATTCGCCATAAGGCCACTGTCGGTGACCTCACCATTTTATATCAGTGGATTCCTAGACAGCGTGACAAATTAGTAAACAAATTAGTGGACCTAGCTGCCCACGAAGAAGCCTAAATTTAAGAAATTTCCGGCAACTATATTTTACAAAATGTCATGCATGAGCAATGGCCAAAGAAATATGCCCATGCGGCAAGGAATTGTCTGTGGAGTCTCGCTCGAACATCGTTTTCCCCTGAATAGACGCCGATCTAAAATCAGGACAACCACGTCAGCTTCCCCGTCACCTTGAGACGTCACCTTGAGCAATACCCTTAGGCGACAACAAATACTCACAGAGAAATTTTCACTATAACCTATTTGTCGGGTCCTCTACATGGATATATACATATAAAGCATCTGAATAAATGTAGACATAATTTTTCATCGAAGCATAAAGTGTCATCAACTGTGACATATATGCTTGAACTATTACAAATATTTAGGGTACGAAAGATAAAGTCTCCAGGGAAAAATACCGGCTTTAGAGAAAGAACACCGGTATCAATTTTTATTGTCCAAAACAATGAAAGAGGAAAGCCACCTGCTTGAGAATACTCAGCAAAAGCGATCCATATGGTAAGATATATTCTGCAGTGATCTTAACGTTTTATGTTTACAATATCTCATTTATTTGTTGAAGCCTCAGAATTCTGAAATGTAAGTATGCGCAGGCATTTATTATGTATTTCGAAGCGTATGGTTGCAAGGGTCAGTGCAGGCTCCGCACGTTAAGCTCCTTTCGAACCAATTGGCCTGTGTCACTCGTGATAACACAAGTCATCGTGCTGCGGTGACAGGTTAAACGGTTGAATTGGCGGTGCTCGGTTCCAGGCCAGTGCGTAGAAGGCATTGTTTATATCCTGAAAAATGACTCGTAATGGAAGCTAGCACTTTCATTCATAAAACCTTATGTTCCAAGTATTTGGTCGACAATCACGTGGTGTCAGACATTTCAGAGGCTCAGAGTTGACCGCTAAACAGGCCTTTGTCTGTGAAACGAAAGAACGTATACCCCGTATGAACCATTCACCCATTTCTAAAGGTCTCAATTCTTCCTGATATACTAACTTATTTTCTTCTTTGCGACCTCTCTAACACGTCTTTTTACTGGCCTAAATAATGTAATGCTTTCGGGCCTTCAAGGTGATAAGTGAAATGGTGATAATTATGAAAAATTAACCTTATTGGCCTGAGCCAGCAAGCACTCTTTATTCGACGAGGCTATGAATCCTGGCCGCCATCTGAGCATAGTCCACCAGTGCTAGTTGGTCGATCGTCACGATTCGAGTTCGACAGATTGGCCTCCCATTGCTCACCCGTTGTTGCGTGCGTTGGAATTGTGTTCTCTACACCCCCCTGGTCACACATCGTCTGGCGTACGGCACTGGGGACGTCGCAGAACTTCCAAGTATATGAGTTTAGCGTGGGCAAGATTCGGTGGAGTTGCGGGCCATGTGCCTAAGAGTTTGTTTGCAGGCTTCTGAAAGTTACCGTTTCTGTTTGTTGTGTCGAGGTTGTGGTGGGGGACACACCCTTATCTTTACTTCGTGACACCGTAGAATAACAGCGTATTTTATGGGAACACCGTTCTATCTCCGTGGTTCGTCCGGCAGGAAAGTCCGATAAGCATGGTCTCGGGCCGCGGCTTCTGCCATCGCACTCTCTGCCAGGCCTTCGCGCACCGGGGTCCAAACGATGCTAATTTCTGGTAGTTTCTTGATCATTTACAGTATGCTGATCGCGTAGTTGGAGATTCTTTCTTTTTGGTGGTTTATGAAGGTGAATTAAAGAGAAGCAAAACTCCAACCGCAATTTATTTTTAAAACCAAACCGTAACCTGACCGGTTGCTTCTTGAGGGGTGAAAGGACGTGAAGCGTAGGAGTGCTTATAGGCGTTTTTAGCTCTTTGACATGCGCCAAGACACTTTGCGGAGACCTTGAGAGTCGCGAACTGGCGCGAAATATTCCAGAGGAACGATTGACGTAACTCGGCATATTCTGGATGTGCCAGGATTTGAGAAAGAGCCGCCGCCAGTGGTTGTCTCCTTTCCCCAAAACTACGGCGCCGTCCGCGCAAACCTGGTGATAAAAAATCCCGCAGTGTTCTGCCAAAGCGCTGCGCTCTCTGTTTAGGTGGCTAAGCTCATTCTTGTGTTGTCGAATTCTATTCGGGAAGTTATTAGTCTCGCCAATATACGACAGGAGGCATTCGATGCAGGTAATTTTGTACACATTCACCCACTTGCCACCAGTGTTCTCTTGTCCGAAGCCTCGTCAAGACAGCCGAAAGAATTTGCTCGTACCCACGCCTCCAAAAGGACGAAAATAAGTCAGTAATCTGTGACCTTGGGATGAACCGTTATACAAAGGCATTTATACACCACGCCCTCCACCACCGGAAATACTATTAAACGGAAGAGGGCGACTGCCAAACCAGCCTGGAAAAAGCACGGTGTCTAGGTGCCATTGTTCCAAGCTTCAGCGAGACATTGGCCCACGTGCTGCGAGGGGCAGGGATTGAAGTCGATCACAAGCCTCGCTCTACGGTCGGTAGCATCCTGGATCGCACAAACGACCACGTTGTTCTGGAAAAGACGCAGGGCATCGTGTACAAAACTATTTGCACCGAATATACTGTGTCTTATACTGGCTTGACTAGGAGATTTCGCGGATAGAATTCGTCAATACAAGAATGACCTTCGCCACCTAAATAGAGATCGCAGTGCTGTGACAGAACAGTGCCAGGTTTTCGATCACCAGATTATCACCCACGGCGCGGTCGTTTTAGCGAAAGAAAACAACCACTAGCGACGACTCCAATTGAAATCGTAGCACATCTGGAAGACGCCTGGTAACAGCAATCGTTCGCGAGGAACACTCCCCATCGTTTACTTTAAAGGTCTATGAAAAGACTCTCCGCGGCTGTCAAAGCGCCAAAACGCATATAAGCACCGCTACGCTTCACGCAATCTCACCCCTGACGAATGAGCCGGTCAGGCTTCGATACGCCGGGTTTTAAAAATTAATCGCGGTTGGCTTTCTCTTTACTTGAGTTGTCCCCGACCAGGCAGATATCTGCTGACTGTTGACATTTGTTTCTGAACGTGGTATATGAGTGCGTAACTATTGTTCCTTGCGCTGCAGGTCGTCGCCACGAGGGTTACATGGTCAGTTCTTCCGCTCGGCCTATGTCCTGCGTAAGTGTTGGTGCTGCCGTTCTTTCGGCGCCCAAGTCATCGACAATACTGACTGTGTGTGCTGCGCTTCCTCGGTATTTTGCTGTGTCCCGAGCAAGAACTGCAAACGAATCAAATCACTTCATTTCCGCGCCCTAGCAAGACTTATACATTTGACGGCTTCCTCAGCTTACAGCGTGCGTACATGCCGCGGCCTCCTGAATTGAAGAAGATGATCTCGTCTTGAGACCGCTGTGGGGATGTGCCATGAGGTGAGTGGTATGATAAATGAACAGAGTGTTATGTAAACGAAGACATCCAAAGAAACATCACAAACTAAAGACTGCTTATCTTTATCCTTACACAGCGGCCCATCATCACCCTTTATAAATTCGTCATCACCGTCGCCAGCACACTGCCTCCGCATGCGCTGTGATAAATACCTTCATTAGCGCGGTCTTTCGAGGCCATCGTCATAAGCTGCTGCAAGCTAATGTTGCGGCTTGCACTGAGAAAAAAGCGATACTGGCCATTACGTATGAAATAGAAGCATATGTACGCCCTATTAAGCGGTCGCCTGTTTTTTTTTCGTGTGTGGAATGTATTTCAAGCGTAAGCTCTGACCTACTAATGAAACTGTATATGGCACAAGCGGAGCTGCCTACTACTTCAGAAATTATCGTGAGAGCTTCGTGTTCCTTACCGTCAACTTTTGCTGCCTTCAGCAGTGGTGCTACGTCCATTCCTTTCTCCTTTGACATCTCCATGTAAACACGGTACGCAGTACAATGAAGTTTGCTATGAGAAAGTAACAGGTGAAATCATTACCACAAGAAATTTAGCAACCCGCAAATACTTGAATTAAGTTAAAGGTAACCACGTAACCGTGTAGAGGCAAAATGACAAGACGGGCATTTTACGAGAACATTTGCCGACTTGCAGCGATCTGTGACTGTGCTGGCTGATTTAGATGCTTTGTCCACAAACATATAAAAATTCAACACAATGCAAACGAGCTTACTGCAGGCCCACGAATATTGTCCCTCGTGAAAGCTAGGTATTGGACTGACGGGTGGAAGGACGGAGAGACGGACGGACGGACGGACAGACACAGACAGACAGACAGACAGACAGACAGACAGACAGACAGACAGACAGACAGACAGATTGGCGAGTGGATTGACAGACGGACGGACGGACGGACGGACGGACGGATAGATAGATAGATAGATAGATAGATAGATAGATAGATAGATAGATAGATAGATAGATAGATAGATAGATAGATAGATAGATAGATAGATAGATTAGAAGTACATACAGTTGGCGCAGAATGTTCCGCATTCATAATTTAAGTCGTCATCGATGTCTACTCATTGAAGATAGCTTCGGTAAGCTTTGAAGGAGGATTACCTACTGCGGTCGCCATAATCAAACTGTTCGATTAGTGCAATGTGCGTCGGTGAGACAGTAGTTTTCCTGCTATATATGCATTTGGGGTCAGAGTTCTCAATCAAACGAGAATAGCTTCTTCGGAGCAGAAGGACCTTTTCCGGGGTGTCGAAGAACTGGAAGAGCAAAAGGAAAAGGGAGTCAATGTTCGGCCAGACACAGGTATTTACTTAAGGTGTACTGGATATTTTTATATTGTGACATGAAACAACTTTCAATTTGGTCAGCACAGGCAGGGGTACATTCATGTTACACATGATAAAAGCCCATGAAAAAAAAAACACGTTATACTAGCGTCAATTATACCTTTGCAACTGGACGACCCTCCCGCTTTACTTTCTTATAGTTCTGAAGAGAAAACAATCACTTACTCGAATAATAATGGGCCACGTGCACAGATGCAATCGTTATCGTGTCACGCATGAGGCAAACGAAGTTACATTTAGTCTCTCGCCTCGCATTCAGCGAAGCAGACCTTGGCAGTGCGTTCCTCGATTCAAGCCGGAGTGGTCGCGTTTTAGAGAGCTCACTCGAGCATAATAGGTACAATCCGTCAAACTCCAGCTATGCTCATAAGAATTTACAAAACTTACAAATGCGGAATTCCTCGCAAAAATTTGGCAGTTGCCCGGCTATGACATCCCCGGGTTCGACACGTATTGTCCGGATGGAGTGAAGAGACACGGACAGCAAGACAGAGGGGCGCGGATTCGCGCACACCACCTTTGACTACCCCGAGCCCACTTCGAATAGGTAGTGAACATGAGTGTAAGGTCATACCGTTGGACTCCCTCTAGCTGTATGATGAGTTAAGCATGTAAACTTTGTAATGTGCGAATAAATGTGCATTCTGCATTTCATTACCTGATTTCTGCGCCTAAGTATGCGTACAGTGTTTGCAGCATGTACACGACGTTTTGCATAAACCCCTCCGGCTGTCCCTCTGCTACAGCCTCCCGGAATTTTTTATTTGCACATTAATTGAACGTACCCTTTACGCCCGCAGATCAAGATACTATGTAAATCGGAGGCATTGGGAACTGCAAAGGAGCTTGTCAGGCAGTAAAAAAGTAATGCGGAAGTAAACTGAACAAATAATCAATACGCTTTAATCAATACATGCTTCAATATTACGATAACTATACATGCCGAGACATACATGCCATCTAATGTATGTCATGCCATTGATATCATGACATGTCATTCACGTCACGTATACGTACATATCATGCCGCTCCATGCCTATTTTTATAGACTTAAGGATATAGATAGATAGATAGATGCGAAACACCTGAAGTTTGCAACGAATGCTACGTAATAATAATGAATAAAGGGAAAATCAGACATCCACCCGCTCGTAGCGATTGCTACAAAGGAAACCCATACGGGTTCCTCGAAAGAAAAGCCTTATAGTTGGTGCAAAATTCGTCCTGGTCCGGGACTCGAACCCGGGACCACCGCCTTTCCCGGGCAGCCGCTCTACCATCTGAGCTAACCAGGCGGCTAGCAGATGGCAGGGCGAACCGTTTGTAGCAATTGCTACGAACGGGTGGATGTCTGATTTTCCCTTTATTCATTACTTCTCTCCACCTTGCGGGTTTCCGCAGAAATATTACGTCAAAACTCATGCCTTTGCTTCGTGTTGTCGACAAATTCGACTTCGCCATGCCGTCTGCTAGCCGCCTGGTTAGCTTAGATGGTAGAGCGGCTGCCCCGAAAAGGCGGTGGTCCCGGGTTCGAGTCCCGGACCAGGACGAATTTTTCTTCAACTATGAGGCTTTTCTTTCGAGGAAACCGTATGGGTTTCCTTTGTAGGAATTGCTACGAACGGGTGGATGTCTGATTTTCCCTTTATTCATTACTTCTCTCCACCTTGCGGGTTTCCGCAGAAATACTACGTCAAAACTACGTAATAATAATGTTCAAGCAGCTTCAGTGAACACGTGTACCTACACTGATGGCATGGAAATAATTTCACACGCGCCACAATGCCATTATTCATTGCTCACCGGCCGAAATAGAACTCTCGCTGCTGTTAGGTTTGCCACTCTCCGAGAATTCTTTCGGTTTCGAGGAAACTACATGTCAAAGCTGACACGGACATTCCTCCGAACGTCTCAGCGGTCGTCCAAGTCCTGGAGCACAATCTCAGACTTTTTTGCACTACGTCTCCATCTGACCGCTTCCTCACACGGAAAGGTTTGCTGCTGCCTTTGGGGCTAGAACACACCACACAGTGCTACAGCAACATTTTCATTTGCAACCTGTTTCCGTACACTATGTTGCTGCTCCGGGGGGAATGTCTTGGCAATGTAGAAGCGATCGAAGACGTGCAGTTATGGACGTGGCCAATGACAATTACTGTGCTAGTTCCAGCGCGCTCAGTGCTGTTTCTACGTGTTACCTATCGCCCAGAGATGTGTTCGGTCCTTCTAGTGCCGATTCCCTTACACCGGTCCAGCGGTCTCAGCTATTGTGCCTTCTAGAATAATTTCGCTTTCGATGTAGGGCAAACTTCCCTGGGCAGGACACCAACTGTTACACATCTAATTGATACTGGTCCGCTACCACCATTGCAGCAACGTCCGTATCGTGTATCTCCTGCTGAACGCCGTGTGTTCAACGAACAAGTCGATGATATGCTTCGCCGCGACCTAATGCGACCTGCCAACAGTCCATCGGCGTCCCCTGTCGTCCTAGTTACCAAGAAAGATGGTTCTGTGCAGTTTTGTGCGGACCACCGCCACCTAAACAACATCACTCGCAAGGACGTCTACCCTTTCCCTCGCATAGGCGACGCAATTGATACCCTACAAAGCGCAGAATTCTTTTCATCTCTAGATTTGCGGGTCTGCGATGGGTAAGACAGTTTTGTCACACCCGGCGGCTTATACAAATTTAACGTAATGCCTTTTGGACCTTTTGCGCAACGTTTGAGCGCATGATGGGCAAAGTTGTTCGCGGCTTGAAGTGGCACACGTGGTTGTGCTATTTTGGCGACGTTGTTGTTCTTGCTCCTGGTTTCACCACCCACCTTCAACGGCTCCGGTATGTTTTAACATGTTTAACAAACGCAGGGCAACAACTAAACCTGAAGAAGTGCAGATTTGCTGCTCAGCAGATAACAATTCCAGATTACGTCGTATCCAAGGATCGAATTCTCCCCGACCCAGCAAAATTTCGGGCCATCGCCGAATTTCCTTGCAGAATTTCATCGGTCTGTGTTTCTACTTCACGCGCTTCATTCGCAATTTCGCCGCCACCATATTTCCTTTGACAAAGCTACTTAGAAGCAATGGGCGCCTCACTTCGTAGTTGTCGGAGTGGGACGGGGCTTTCACACAACTCCACCGTTTGCTAATGTCTCCGCCAATTTGGCGCATTACGACCCGACAGCCCCTACCGAGGTGTACACAGACGCCATCAGTGTTGACCTCGGCGCTTTGCTTGGCCAGTGCCAACGAAGGTTCCCTGAGTATGTCGTGGCTTATGGAAGTCACACGCTTAGGAAAGCTGATACTAATTACATTGTGACGGAAAAAGAACGCCTGGCCATCATCTGGACTCTGACTAATTTCAGGCCTTATTTGCACGGCCGTCCATTTGATGTAGCCTCGGACCACCACGCACTATCCTGACTGTCGTCTTTGGAAGATTCCTCAGGCCGTCTTGCCCAATGGCCACTTCGCCCGCCGCACTTCGCTATCCGCGTGCCCTACCGCAGCGGCTCCCAGCACTCGAACGCCGACGCCCCCTTGCGCTCTGCCCTGCCCAACGACAACGCCCGCTGCTCCGTATCCCAGCTTGCCGTTTCATCCATGGACCTCCGCACCATCACTGTCGAACAGCGCAAGGACTACTGGATGGCCTTACTGATACCCTTGCTTTCTTATCCATCGGCACAACAAACCACTCACGCGTTACGTCGTCCAGCCCAGCATTAAGCCACTCGCAACGACCTACTGCACTGACGCAATTACAGCGCCGAATGCCGCCAGCGGTTGCTAGTAGTGCCCCGCAGTCTTTGTTCTGAACTACGCGCGTCACTGCATTTGGACTTCCAATGCGCGCATTCTGGAGTATTCAAAGCTTACCAGTGCATTCGACAGCGGTACTACTGGCACAGTACGTACAGCTACGTTCAGAAGTTCGCTCGCTCGTACCCCAATTGTCAGGGCCGGAAATCGTCACCGCGCCTCTCGCCAAATTGTCGGCAACCGTTACTTTGTCCTACGCGGCCGTTCGGGCGAATCAACGTCGATCAGTATCGGCTTCCCCTTACATCTGCTGGTAACCGCTGGGCGACTGTGGCTGTTGACTACCTCACGCGATACGCCGAAACTGCCGCTCTCCTGTTTCGCCTAAACATTCCTGTTTCGCCTAATGGTACTGCGTCATAGTCCACCATAGGAGTTGCTCAGCGATCGAGGACCTGTCTTCTCGTCAGAAGTCCTCGAAGCCATCCTCAAACAGTGCCACGTTGGGCACTGCACAACTACTCCTTACCATCCGCAGACCACTGACCTCACAGAACGCTTTAACCGTACGCTTGGCGACATGCTCGCAATGTAAGTGGCCTCCGACCACGCAAATTGGGATGCTATTCTGCCCTTCGCAACCTACATCTAAAATACCGCCACTCAGATCACCACTCGCTTTTCACCCTTTTTCTTATTGTACCGCCGGCATCAGGTGCCCACAATTGACACAGTCCTTCGGTACAAGCATCTGAGTGTGCGCCTATTTCTATCACAGCCAGACATGCCGATGGGTGTCGCGATCTCGTGCGGGCCTTTACTTTAAATGACCAAGAGCGCTAGAAGAGTGTTCGCGGTGACACCACTTATGCTTTTCTACGTTTTTCTACGTTTTTCTACGCCCTTGTTCAGTCGCTCTTGCGCATTCTACCCTGTATTCAAACCAACTAGCCCATCAACGTGTTTATTTAACTAAATTAACCAGCACGGTGTCACGTGCACACAAGTAAACATGAACACATCTCGGTCAATGAGCGCGGGAACTCGCTGTGAAAATTCTTGAGCTATTAATCGCGGCAGCAGTGGCGAGCCAGCTGACCTCTGTGCACCTGTCGCTTCAACGCGGACGGCGAAAGCACAGCGCATATGAAGCTACCGGCACTACGCAGACATCGCAGATGGCTTTGAGGATGAGCCCGGCGCGGCCGCGCACTTTGGAAACGCCGCAGACCGCTTTCAAAGCTTTCAAGACACACGAGCGCTGGCAACGCGTCCGCACGGCGTGCGCAATACGCGTGGCCAACGCCGTAATAGACGCCGTGGTTGCCTCACCTTTGACTCTGTACGGAGCGGCGGGTGAGGAGGTCATCGAGGCACTCTCGCAACCGCCGGAGAAGAACGCCCCTCCTCGCTCTCCTGACCCGCCTGCGTCGCAAGCCACAGGACAGGGCACGCTTCCGGGCCGCGTTCCTCCCTCGTGTACGCGAGATTTAACCACGTTCGCCAGCTCACCTTCACAAACTTTCACTCACATGGAACCCCACGGCGACGGCGATGACAAAAAAGCGCGTGGAGTGTCGATTCAATTGCTATCGTAATGAAATTTACCTTCCACTTCGGGAAAGTGGACTACACTTATGCACGCCGCGAACATGCCCAGCGGCGTCGACGCACAAACGGAAAGTACGCGAAGTCGGTTGCGGACGCTATATTGATTTCCACGGTGTGACGTGCCACACGGAAATCGCATATTCCTACACATGCACAGAAGAGACGCCACGAACATGCGCGCGCAGCAACCACTGTGGCGTCAAACCAAAACGGAAAGGGCGCGAACGCGGCTATACTAAAACCCCTTGAGAAAAAACAAAAGCAGAGCCATCCATTGAAGATATCCGTACTCCTTCTCCCCTGCGCGTTCTCCCCACGTTCGGCCCTCCCATTGGCCGAACGCCGTCACGCGCTTTTCTTTCTTGCTTGTTTTTGTGTCCGCTGGCATAGCGGCATATAGCGGTGCCAAACATTGCGAGTGGACTTTGGCAGACGCCACGTTTCGCGCCTCCTCTGTGGTTTTAAAGCGAAAGCTTTACTGGCCGCGAACATGCGATTTTTTCAGTGGCGGTGCTCTGAGGAGGCAGCTGACGTCACAACGCGCCTCGCCGCGGATATTTCTCTCTCTCTCGCTCCCTAGTCACTACTGTGCATGCGCCACAAGTAGCACCGAGCCACAGGTGTTCCGCCGCTGCGCAGCGCCGCACCTTTCCGCTTCCGCCGTTTGGTATGACGTCAAACCGCGTTCCTCGTCGTTGCGCTCGCCTCCGCTCGCTTCGCCAGCTGCGTCGCATGCCTGATAACATGTCGGAGGAATGAAAAGGAGAACTCCTGTGCGCCGCAACCACAGTTGAGGCGGCAGTGTGGACGGCGACAATTCTGATAAGCAGGAGGAGGCCTGGAATGGACATCGGAACGAGATGGAGAGGAAACGAATCACCCAGGAAACAGACGAACAACGCGCCCAACGACTGGCTACACGCCGCAACATAGCTAGACAGCCAGACTAACCTGTACTTGCAATTAAGATTAACCAAGGCTAACCATGATATGCCTTAGCTTTCGCTACGTATATTCTGCCATAGCCGAGCTAAGCCACTGCCAATTTTTTGTTGCGTATTTCCGTGTTGGCGATGCAGTGTTGCTGTGCCTTCGGCTGCACCACACCTGAAATTGACGGCAATCGACTCTTCCGGGTTCCATCTGCGAAGCGAGACGCGGCGCGGAGGAAGGTCTGGCTTCAAAAAATCAGGCGGGCTGACTTCAACCCAACGCAATAGTCTGGCTCTATGAGGTTAGCGAGCCATTCTTCGCTCGTCACTAATCTCATATGCTGCCACTTGTTGCGCGCGGCTTCGTTAGTTTTTCGCTCTCCTAAGACCCACATGTTATCGCTGCGGTTACTTGCAACTTTCTTAGCCGACTTAAGTCGTCGTGAAACACGCGTGTTTTTGTCGACTGCGTCTTACATTCCATGGTGTTACGTTTGTTTGGCCTGAATGTATCCGAACAGCAGCTTTTTGTGCGTGTCGCGATACGCTACAAACTGGTGACGGTGCGGCGATCATACCTTGAAAGCGACCTGCAATACCTACAAAGAGTGCCGCCTTCTGATATATAGCTTCGCGCTTTGTGTTCTCCACGCTTAGCTAGCGTCGGAGAGGGACGGGCGGGCCCGCATCTTGAAAGGCGAACTGCGAAAGTGGCCGAGTGCGGCGTTGCTGCGACGCTGCTGAAAGAGTGTGTTTTTGCTTAGCGCTGAAGTGAGAGAGGCAGCATGAAGAAATAGAGCCAAGCAAGCGCACCGTTACTCAGACGGCCTTTCTTGATATTTCGCCACCCAGTCACGATATAACGTGAAAAAGAGTCCGATCAAAACACGGCATCAAAAGCGCGAGCGACACGTAGCGACAGCGTTTCATTCGGAGACCGTTTGCGACTTTGGCTCCGCGAAGGTGGAGCCAAGTCACGCAGGAGGAGGAGAGAGAAGATGGCGCTGCCTTTATTTAAGGCATGGAGGAAAGGAAAACAATCTCGGTGCTCTTTTACACTCTAAAGAAGGATGACCAGCTAAGCTGTGTATGTGGGCCGCCTAATGGCGAACTGCACCTCCACTGCAGGTCGGTCTGGCATAGCACTCTCTCCGGGATCGGCCCATTTATAAGGAGTTTTTTGCTTACTACAACGACACCAAAATTTTCTTGAATGGTAGAAATATACAGTTTCCCTGTAAAAGATAGTAGGGAGCATTGCGTCGCGCAGCCAGCCTTGGCTAGCGAACGCTCTGTGAAGCCACAGTGCCGGCCCAACACGTCAATTCTTGCATCGAGATCATGGAGGAAATTGGACATTTGCCGAGACGTTTGGTTACCGGTAGTTTTTATTCGGTGCGCGCTCGGCCGGCAGCTGCTAGCTGCTCAGATGGAGGCCTCCGTGGCTGCTCAGCTGCTCTGCCTGTATCTCCGGTCGCATTTTTCTTTGGATGCTTGTTTCGTTACGGTCGTTTCCTCCATGGTATGTGTTCCGCACTTTGGGCGAGTTGTGAGAGGTACGCAATCCAACGCCAGCGCATTTAGGCGACAGGCATACTTTAGCCGAAGTGAACAGATCGTTGTGAGTGATAAGAAGCGATATGTGTTCGTCACATATTTGACCGAGGCCTTGCCCGTTTGTACTTTGCCCTGTTATGCGACCTTTCTTGATTTGCATTGTCGCTGGATCAGTGGTATCATACCCATGAGGGTTTGCATGCGTGCGATTGATTGAATTGCAAGGGCGGAGTCATTCTTGCAGGCCAAATGCGTTGTAGCTTATTGTCTCAGATGACGCTACCTCCCGCAAGAAACGCTGAGTTGCATTTGTTACGTGCGTGCTATGCTGTTTTCTCGTGAAACACGGTGCGTTGCCAATTTATTTGCTCCAAAGAAAAGCAGCAGCAAATGCAAATGCGCTTGTTCCAGCTTACGGAGTTTGAGACCAGGTTGTTCATGAGTTTGAGACCGGTTAGTCATACGGCCGGGTCATGCGATCCCCGCTATCTTCCCATGTATTGACCCTATACCGAACGCTGCGTACTGCGAACACGAGCAAGTGGTAGGTCATTGGACGCGTACGGTGTTTTTACAAAAAAATTCTGGGGTTTTACGTACCAAAACCACTATCTCATTATGAGGCCTGCCGCAGTCGAGGACTCCAGAATAATTTGGGCCACCCGGTGTTCTTTACCGTGCACCTCAATCTAAGTACTCGGGTGCTTTCGCATATCGCCTCCGTCCAAATGCGGCCGTCGTGGTTGGGATTTGGTCTCGCGATTTCATGCTTAGCAGCCCAACGCCATAGCCACTAAGCAATCACAGCGGGTAAAACATAGCATGCATCGGCATAAACTAAACTAAAATAAACGCTTGAGAGGCATTCTCTGTGATGCTGCTCACGAACGAACACGCATAACGCAACACTGCGATTCGATGCCACAATCCAAAAACTTGGGTGCGGCATGAAGCCTAATTACCGCGGTGGTAACCATGGTTTTGTTTATTTGAAGAGCTTGAGTGGTTTGAAACGTGTATCGAAGAAAAGGATTAACTTTGATCTTTTGATCTTTGAAAAAGATCGAACTTTGATGAAAGGTGCAGGCAGCAGGTTTAGTGCAGGACTTCTTCTGCGGTGAATGACGTAGAACTAGTTGCATTCTGCATGGGCTTTCTGCAAGAAGAACAGCTAACGCGAAGGTCTGCGCCGTAATTACTGAAAGCAGAGGATTTTTTATGCCGTCCATTTTATTGGAGTGCTGCAAGAAAATCGCGACTACTAGAATTGCGCCAATGAAATACATCAGGACTACATCACAGAGCGGCGATAGTTTTTGAAACACTTTCACGCACGCATAATACTGCTCGCAAATATCTTACTTCTTCACTTGTGCAGATATTTAATGATTTAGGTGCCGATTGCCTAATTTCTACAACCACAAGTTACCTATGGAGAGTGTGAGTTGTGCATATTACAACAAATAAAGCTATGTACAAAATATATGAAATGTGTTTCATAAACTTTTTTCAGAGCACTTCATATTGCGATAAGCAGTGCAAAAATAGATGCTCACAGCCTTGACATCATCCAGCGTGGCTCTGCCGCTGTAGTCAAAGGTTCCTGTAGCATGTCCAATTAAAAAAACGACGAAAATGCAGTGCGTCATTCTATGATAACAATTGCGAAAAAACGCGTGCGACTTTCACAGTGGCACTTATTGAGGCACACCATCGCCGATTGCCTTCCAGCTTAAATTTTCTCTCTTCCACGCACGCAGGACGCTAAGATCAGAAGGTAAAACTCCAATGACGTGATTAAGTTTTAAATTGATGAGTCAAAAGCTGATGACTATCCGCGAGTTATGAGCATGTAATTTTAAATGGCATTTAGGGTCTCATGCACTCCGACGTCCTGAACATGCTTCACACAACAAGCTGTATCTCTCTAGACGTTTAATTAAATGTCACCTCTATGGTAAGTACGAGCAGACCAGACGCTTAGGAAATTTGGTATCCGAGAAACCACATAATATTTTTTTAACGAAGGCAGGCATCCCCGCTTTAAAGCGTGCTTCGTGTACTAGTGTATATGATGGAATTATTGCTACGCTATTTTAAGCACTGCACGCAAAAACTGGGCTAATATTGCTATATTCAGGCACCCCTCATCCGTTAAACTTTTTACCCTACATGTATGTCTGAAAGGACCTGTCCATGAATTTATCCAAATACATATGTACCTTCCATAGTTGCGATGACATAGGTCGTAGCAAAAAATTCAAGAAAGCTATAGTAATAAAGGTTATATCTTAAGTTTTGACGACAGGCTTCTCGATCAAAAGCTTGTTGGCACTTGAAGATGAAGGTCATTTTGTTCTACTAAATGATAACTATTAGGAATACATCGTTCATTTTTTCCTCCGCACATCAACGACACAAAAAATGAGGGCATGGTTTTTGCAAAGAAGGCTTTCATTCCAAAATTTTCTGCAATTCTGCAGTTGAAAAAAGTGTCCTTGTTTTATGGGGCCGGCACAGTCAATATACGACTCGTTATTCATGCGTGTATTGTAATGACGGCCGTGGAACTTGCAATTAAAAAGTGCCGATCGCCCTCGTTATATTATATGAGTGATGTTCCGCACATGCGAAGTGCATTTGAATCATTATTTACGTCAGCTGGTCGAGGTTAACGTCTCACGAAACAAGAACATGCCTAATTGGTTCGATAGTTTTTTGCATGGCGAAAAGAAAAGCACAAAAATGTAGCTTGAGACTTCAAGCTTAATATGCCCTTCATGACTCACTGTCACTAGTGGTATCAAGCGAGCCGCTCAGCAAGCCATAATTACGAGGGTACATGGTAGCGTTGTTCCCACAATGGTGCACAATAGGCATACTTATGGAGATGTGGCAAGCCAATGGTGTCAGCTTTCTTGGCAGTAGTTAGTAGACGCATACACATGCCAGCGCTGGTCTTGGCATGACTGCGTCACTTTTCTCAATTGTCAAGTGACATATGAAGTAAGTGAGTGGCCTATTTAAACTAAATATAGGCGCTTGTACAGGGACAGAGGAGGCAACTATATCTTAGCGGAAACAACTGTGCAAAATAGGGTCGGGTGAATATATGTTACGAGAAAAAACTAATATTGATGAAAATTTTTCCTACTGCTGCTCTCAGGTGGAACATGTGAGATGCAACAAAAGTCGTTTTTAATGAGGCACTGGTCTTGAAAACCTGTGGTGCCGAATCGCAGTTTTTCCAAGCAAGCGACTCGCGACACATCACAGAAGTGCGGCGCAGGAAATTTGAAGATCTGTGATGGGAGGACCTAGCCTAATCGAATATTCCACAAGTTCGGCACCATGTAAGTTGGTTGGTGAGTTCAACCTAGATAACAACTATACGATCAACTTCTGGTAACGTTCTGGCCATTATTGTGAGAAAATCTGGAATATAGTGCCGTATAATAATGTGGCACGATCTCTAAGGGCTCTGCTCATGTGCAGTTGTGGCCACTCCGTATGTAACAGTGCGTATGTGGCACTCTTCAGTAAGCTTCCTTGACGCAAACGTGGGTCACTGGTTAATGTGGGCCGTACCTTATGTTATGCGCCACTGCGTATATACCCAGTAGTGTCAGTGCATGCCGTTCGCACAAATATGTACCTTTGGGTATGTGCTCATCTTCAATGAACCCCTCCGACGCCAGCTTCTTGAGCGGTCCAACCAGGCTGCGGATTGAGTCTGCGCAAGTTCCGCCGCACCACGCGTAGGCCTACCCGTCTTGGAACTCTCTCAGACAACAAGTGAGTTTTACTGCAGGCCAAAAAACAGCAGCAGGGCGAGCACGCACCCACGTTATTCGCTCTCCTCAACCCTGGCATACGGTGTCTGGCTTAGTAGCAGGGCAACAGTGTGCGCCATGTTGCCACCAAGCTTATTGCTCTGAAGGATGAACTTCCGTCAACGCGTCACACCATCTGGTGCTCTAGAGATTATGAAGCCCGAAGATAGTGCAGTCTAACGCAATTGTATGTGGGACGTTCTTGCTGCCCAGTAGGTTCACACTTGAAGGAAGGTCAAAACTGCGCCAAAAAAAAACGGGGACACAATGCACTACTCTCTTAGTCCGGTCCTGGTTGATAGCCTTACTAGAAGCGGCACCCCTCAACGTACTGCTTAATATAACGGCTATGGCCAGCCCGACAAAGGGAGATATACGTGACACTCTTCAAGCGGCCTCCAAACCAGCTAGTACTGCCTATATGCACTCGCTGATACGCGGCCTATGTCCGTATACGGCCCCGCACACCGATTTTTGTGCGCGAAACGCGACCGAATGCGCCGAACCCGAAACTGCCGAAGCGCCGAACCTGAAAGTGCCGAAGCGCCATATATATATATATATATATATATATATATATAAACAAACGCGCCACGCATGCGCGAAGGAAAAGAAATAAATATATGCAAGAGAGGAGAACTTTCGGATTGACATCGGAGGAGCCGTGTGGACGCGCCTTTTCGAAGCTCCCGTTCTGCGGACCTTTTGTGCGAACCGGTTGCAAAGTTTTGTAACTGTGTTGGCGGCGCCTTTCGCGCGCGCTCAGGGCGAAATGTTTTCACCAGTGGACATGAAAGGTGTGTTCCGAGGCCAACGCAATGCCCCGCAATGTGAGTGCGACGGATTTTGCCGTTCCGCGAACAATGAACCTGCTGCACCATTCCAGGCTGGTTGGTGCTCATACTGTGGGCACAGCCCACTACAACATGCACGAATTGGTGAGAGGCACTTTCTTTTATTTTTACTTTTCTGTGTCGTGGGGTTTACTGACGCGCGTTTAGGTGCAGTGCCACGCAGTATGGCTAATGCAAAGAAAAGGGCACGCATATGTAGCTCACTGTATACACGACACAGGGCAAAGGAAATCCTTGTTTAACAACTATATTAAATGCCATGTAAGTAAATTTTACAACGCTACTCATTCAAAGCGGGCACAGGTGTGTCTTGAAAAGTTTTGCAACCCGCCGTGGTTGCTCAGTGGCTATGGTGTTGGGCTGCTGAGCACGAGGTCGCGGGATCGAATCCCGGCCACGGCGGCCGCATTTCGATGGGGGCGATGGGGGAAACACCCGTTTGCTTAGATTTAGGTGCACGTTAAAGAAGCCCACGTGGTCGAAGTTTCCGGAGTCCTCCACTACGGCGTGCCTCATAATGAGAAAGTGGTTTTGGCACATAAAACCCCATAATTATAGAAAAAGTTTTGCAGGGTACATAATTTAGTGTGTAATTTACACTATTGACGCTCCAACCACGAGACATGATAATTTGACTACATTGCACGGAAAAACATAGGGCGAATTAAATTGTGCGTCAGCTTCGTGTGTGCACATATATTCTTTCCTATGCATTAGATTAAATTTCTTTCGCGGTATGCATTACCAGTTCACAGCCTTTCTTATGAAGCGTACTCTGTTTACATCACATTTGTTCATTGGTTTACTCGTTTGTTTTACGACTTAATTATGAAATACGGGCGTGTATACATTTTCAGCATTTGACATAACCCTGTACGTTTTGTAGGGACAACCCAGGACGTGTATTTCTCAGCACCCAATCAACTGCCAGAAGTGACTAAAACACAGGCCACCAGTAAGTGGACATCAGTTGCAATTTCCCATTATGCAGTCGGCTGCTGGCTTGTACTCAGAGCTTTTTTTTATGAGGTGGTGATGTCAGACTAACATGCATTTTGACCACAAAGGCGCGATCGTGTCTCAGAGCGATATATATGGCTGCCATTCTCTGCGAGGGACGTGTGCTCGTGTTCGTGAAGCATTTGTATTGGGCAGTATTGTCGCCCAATGAGTCGCATATCAACACTGTAACTCGCCACTGCCGGCAAGCAGTTGCGAGAAACACGATATAGTATGACGCTGTAAAGTTTCAGTAATTCGAATGAAAGTTTTGCAGCAGGAAAAAAGGTTGCTATTCCAGATAAACATGTCATTTTCTCACAAGTTATTTAACCAAAATGTAGATGTGTGAAATTCGTGATGTATGAATGGGTTTTAATACTGCCTTTAGTAACGTTTCTAAAAGAGACTAGAAATGGCATGTGACTACCTCTCCAATCAGCAGATCATACGCGTAGTGTCATAAGTGGTAATTCCATTCAGTGTCGCACTCTATATAATCTTTCAGCAGCATTCGAACTGCTGACTGTGTTTTCAGAAGGAGAAGTGCACTTGACACTGTATATCTGTGAATTCGGTTTTCTTTATATGTGTTGGCTCACTGACACAAACAGTGCAAAAATCAGTTATACCATGAGGCTGACGACGACTTCTGCTGCTAGAAATGCTGCATTTCATATCTTCTAGTACAGCATGACATTCAAAGCAAAACTAGCACATAAAATGATCAAGAAAACTAGCCGCTGTTATAGCTGTTTTGTTCAATGAAAGCTTGTCCTTTTTGGGCTGTGTTAATCTGAGCTCTCCACTGATGTTTCAGTAGTATTATCCCTTAGAGTGTGAGAGATCAGGGGCAATTAATCAAGTTAGAGTTGAACAGGTGTTTTAATTATGTGCATTTGTTCCAACAAAGTTGTCTAGATTACGTTATTGTGCAGTGTACAGCTTATGAAACCGTCAGCAACTACTGAGTTGCTAACATGCATATGCATTCATCACTATGCAGGTGGCACTCAGCTGTACCACATTGCTGCGGAAATTGCCAGCACCAGCGGCTTTGCAACAGCTGTTTCACAGCATGTCGGTATGTGCTAATTTACAGTCATGTTAGGATAGGCTAGTATTATTGACCACTACTATTCTGTATTGTGACGGATCCACATGATACGTGATGCAATGGATACAGTGAAAACCTTTGAATGTTGTACTATGGCACATAGAAAGTCTCTCCTTTTCATCACTAGAAGAGGGAAGAGCATGCAGCCACTCCTGAATGTACATATAGATATCAAAACATGAGAGATATATACAAATAAACTAAAGGCAGGGACGTTCCATCTTTCATATTGAATTGACTTGTACAGCACAAAAAAACAACACAGACCACAGGGAAGCACACATGTTACCAGGTTTAATACGCACGTTAATTCAACAGATTTGATACTTCAGGTGGGCTTCCTTACACAAGGGGGAAGGGAAAGAGGAGAAAGTCAGAAAAAAAGAGTGGAGTGGAAAAGAAAGCAATCGTGCCAAAAAGCATGAGAAGCATCGTGTAGCCAGGATCACCAGCAGGACATCTTAAAAGCACACTGATAAAATTGCATACAGGACGACCTTACGTATCGTCTGTTCCAATCAACCCAGATCACATGCAGCCATTACTGCAATCAAGTTGTTTCCTTATGTCATATGAGAGAGTGATGTGGGCCCAAAAACTGTTTAGAACTGAAAGATTATGTTCTATGTTAGCCCCTTTGCCTGCTTTTTTAGCATATTGTTATCAGCTTCCTATGTTAGGGACAAAAAGTAAGAGTACGAGCTGTTTTCTGGTTCGTCATTCCATACAACATGTCTTTGGGACTATATGTACATGCAGATGATCGATAGACAAAATATATCCAGTACAGTAGAATCTCCTTACAAGAGACACTTGGTTGTAAGAGACATTTGAAAATGGTATGGTTGGTTTTGCGATGCTTGCCACATTAACAACATTGCATACAAGAGACACCTTTGTTACTAAGGATGATTTTTAAGTATTCTTCACTATTTCGAAGGGACACAACCGAGACACATTCACTTGATGCACCTAGTGCGTTCCGAAGAGCTTAAAGATCACGCAATCCTCACACAAGTCAATTGCGCATGTCCCTTTAAGCATGAACTGGAAAAGGAGGGCAACGACGAGAGTGCAGGGCAGAAAGTGTCGGCAGTTGAAGCTGACGAGCGTCTAAGGGCACCTCAAAGGTATTGCGAGCAACAAGGAGGCTTGCAAAGTGAAGTGCTTAACCTCCTGAAGTTGGGAAGGAAGCTAACACAATCTGCAGTCACTAAAAAGCTGTGAATGTCTTCTTTAAAGAGTCCCTAAACCACAGAGGTCGAAATTTAGTTGCGGTGTTGCAGTTGTTGACGATACGGCAACGAACACGTAGCCACGAGAATTTTTCGAAATGGTGCAGTAATAGCAGAGTTACGCGTTTCATTATCAAAAATTAGTCCCCGCTCATTTCATTCTTTCATCTGGTACGCGCTGTCTGGACGGTATCGCCTTTTCCTCGCTGAGAACACTTCTAAATGTTACGTGGCAGGCCATCGCCAATGAGTTCTGTTGCTGCTGAGCCGGCTCGTCCTGCGAGGGGCGCCGTAATGACCTCGCCCATACAATGGAACCGTATGGTGACTCGCTGTGTCGAAGAGCCTCATAGGAGACCCTCTGGTCGTCATTTCTGTTCTTTGCCCACATTGGCTGCCCACAATGGTATCGCGAGCGACGCGACGTGGAAGAGGGAGTGCGTGCAATTACTTGTAGACCTTGCCAGCACTCGTACACTCTCGTTCGGTCAATCGACAGCACCAGAAACTGGTGACATCATCAGAGAGAGCCTGGTGATGTCAGGGCGAACTGGAGGGTGCAGGATAAGTCCGGAGAAGCGCACAGGATTGTTTTCTTCATATTGTGGTGCTCCCGCGGTGCGTAGCATTTCCACGTTTGGCATCGTTGATCGTGACAGCATTCCAATTTTAATGCGCATGTTTACTTGAAATGCTTAAAAAATATAGAGAGGTGGTTTAGGGGCCCTTTAAGCCACCCTGAGCAATTGTTCCTTCAGGTATATCTAAAGATACTTTAGTGATGATGCATAATAAAGTGATCTAGTCTGGCTCCTCATTGTTTAAAATTTTTGGTTTCAAGAGACATGTTTCCGATGCCCCTTGAGTATCTCTTCTAATGAGGCTTTACTGTAATGTGCACACACAATTGTGTAACTCCTGCTGCAAGTATAATTCATTAAGCCTGGTCACTGATGTGCAAAGGTTGTGGTTAAGTTTTGATGTCCTTATTTTTGAGACCTATGTTAATAATTCAGGCTGTTCTTATTAGTTCTTCGATGCAGGAGACAATGCCTACGAAATTATTGGCCCTGATGATGAGAGCCCCCAAGGGTCAAACGACACCTCTGTTGCAGAAGTCAGCCCGATTACCACCTAAAGTTACCGTGGCAGATGACACGGCTGCAATAGATACAGAGACTGCCATGTCTACTGCAGCTGCAACAGCGTACGAGGGAAGCAGCAGCGCGTCAGCATCAGTAGCAGTGTCAGAAGAAACCGCACCAGGCCTGGTAGGGCAACATGTGTGCTACCACTGTGACTTTTTTGTATGGCCTACACCTCATTTGCTCAACATACAAGAGCTTTTCACCACAACTGTGAGCCAGTGATTTTGTGCAGCAAGTGCAAGACTACATTTGGTGTTCATAGCATCGTACAAGCTTCACTTTAAAATAAGCAAACCTAATACAGTTGTTGCGTTCCCGGCCAGCCCACATAGCAACAACAATGCGGAACGCGTGGTGGGACACTCCTCTCCCCCATTAGAAAATAGTAGAGAGACTGTCAGTATTATTGCTAGATTAACTGGTCTTTGTAGGCGACTAGAACAACACAGGTGTCATAAGATTGTTGTTGATGTTGTTGTTGAAAAGGTAAAAAAGGTGTTTGATGCAGCTGAAGTGCCAATTGATATTGAGGAAATCAAAAGCGACCGCCTGAGAAAGCAACACTATCGAAATTTGGGTATCCATGTGCCGCCAACTCTGGTAAAGCTCACAGGGAATGCAAAGGCTTATGTTGTGAAGTTAGCAGGCCTCCTTCAAAATGTGCTAAGGCACCCAAACATTGTTGGCTACGTAAGGAAGCCCAGCAGAATGCAGATTGACTCCGTACTAAGTGACTTCTGGGATAGAAAAAGGTTTCATTCACATCCCATTTTTAGAAAACACAAAAAAATGTTGTTTTTCTCAACCTGTATTATGACGACATAGAACTTGCCAACCCGAGTGGTGCAAAAAGAGGCAAATTTGGCAAGCTCAGTGTACTTTATTTAACAATCTTAAACATGCCATCTTCTCAGCGTTCTAAACTGTCTAGCATCTTCTTGATGGGGGTTGGTCACACAGCTGACCTGAAGGTGCATAATGCCCGTTTAAAGATTTCATTCAAGTGTTGAGAGTGCTGGCCAACGAAGGAATCATCTTTGATACAGACACAGACCGTGAAAAATTTTTTGGTGCTGTGATGACCGTTACAGGAGATTCTTTAGCTGCACACTCATTAGCAAGTTTTAAAGAATCTTTTGGCATGACTGTGTTTCGATCCTGTCGAACTTTCCTTGAGCCATCATCTAGTTATTCACATGTTCGACATGGAGAGTGTAACCTGAGATCGGAGAGTGAACTCAAGTTGCAAATGCAGGAACTGAAACAAGCAGCATCAAATTCAGATAAGAAGCAGCTTCCCAAAGAATTTGGGAT
Organism: Dermacentor variabilis; assembly: GCF_050947875.1. Classification (NCBI taxonomy): domain Eukaryota; kingdom Metazoa; phylum Arthropoda; class Arachnida; order Ixodida; family Ixodidae; genus Dermacentor; species Dermacentor variabilis. The sequence goes on from NC_134573.1 coordinate 115,557,712, forward strand.
CAATGGAGAATCAGTGCTGACCTAGTTTCTTTTTTTGTTGACAAGAGATATTTTATATGATCTCATACATATCCTGCTGGAAGGTATTATCCCAAAAGAGATACATCTGTTCCTTAAGGCTGCAATCCAGGAAAAGCACTGGCTGTCACTTAAGCAGCTGAATGACGCTTTCTGAAATTTTGAATTTCACCGTTCAGTAAGTGTAAGTGACAAGCCACGGCCTTTTGAAAGTGACCTGAAAGTAGTTTCATCAGCAAGCGCTTCTCTTGTGTTGATACTGCACGTGCCCCTGATACTTGATGAGTATCTCCCAGAAGGGTCACCATATGTTAAGTGCCTAGTACGTTTGGCTCAGATCACACAGTTAGTAGCGTCCCCATTTTTGTCTTCGGATGCTGTTGGTGACCTTGATGACATAGTCGCAAGCCATCATGAACTGTTCGTAGCATGCTATGGATAAATAGCAGTTTTCCCCAAGCTACACATGTTGCTGCATCTCGTACAGCAAATAAAGACGCATGGCCCAGGGCGCCATCATTGGAAAATGAGGATAGAAGCAAAAAATGCAGTTCCCAAGTCCAAAAAAAATGTGTAACTTCAAAAATATGCCACACTCAGTGAGCGAATTTCTGCAGCTTAATACATGTTATAGTCTGTGGAATGATGATGGCAGCCCAAAGTCCCTGCATGAAGCCACAAAAGTTACAATTTCGGTTGTTCCTGTTCATCTTTCTTCAATTTTCTGTAATGCCTGCTTGCCTGAATGCCATGTGGGAGAAACTGACCTTGCAGTACCAAAAATATCAGTGAACAATGTAGTATTCAGAGAGCACGACATTATTGCTTTTGGAATTGCTAGTGAAACACCATGCTTCTGCAGCATATCAGCCATTATCTTTTTCAAGAGCCAAGTCTTCTTGAAGTGTCAGATACAGACAACAGCAGCATATAAGGAAAAGATAAATGCTTTTGTTGGTAGTGACACTTGTCGCGAGACTGTCATTGCTCCAAAAAGGTTGCACCTACCATGGCCTGTGTAATGGCATGCCAGAAGTATCCAGGTACTTCGTATTCCTCAGTGCATATACACTGCAGAGCATCTACAGGCCCTGTTGTAAATTAAATATTGGTCACACAAAGCCTTGTGCCTAGGAGCAGTCTCATACATTGTTAAAGGTGCCTTGAAGCGCACATTACGCACGTTGCTTTTATTGTATGTTTGCTTGATGTGGAACTCGAAGATGAATTTAGCACCAGTAAAAGGGGCTGCATCAAAGCTTACTGTGTTTTAATTTGCACTTGAAATCGGCTTCCACGCTGACTGCAGTCTTGTACATCAACATTTATATAGGTGGACGTGACATTGTTTATGCTGGTTATGCTGCTGGTTCCGATCGCCCGCGAACAGTCGGGAATACAAATATGTATTAGGCATGCTTATAATGTGCTGACTATAAGAAATTTTTAAATGAAAACATGTTTTATGCTTGCTAAAGCTACTAAGGGACACAAATTTGTGCATTGCAATTTCATTTTGTGCGGAACTGATGCAAGGGCGCCCCATGTGGTTGTTGTAGCCTGTGGCAAAGACGCCCTCAAAAAGCGTGGTAGGAAGGACACAATGGGCGGCACGGTTCTGGTACCGTGAGATATAAGCCACGTTTTCACTGAAAGCAGCTTAACACCTCCCTGAGGAAGTGAAATGTGAAAGGGGATGCTAATATCTGTCGTCTGCTTTTCATTTGAATTTCTAAGTTGAATAACTTCTGTCTGCCCGCGTCAGTCAGGAAAATTCTACTTACATTTATCTCGGGAAATACAAGGAGCCCATTCCAATGCAAAACTCTGTGTGTAACATGTGGTTTCAGGGCCCTTTTAAGTATACATGAAACCGTGTGCTAGAACTTCCAGCTATTACTCAAGAACTGTTTGCTAGTTTCGGAATGACATTGTTTTGTACATATAAGGTGATGATGTGTTAAACCTTTTTATGACTGAAGAGCTATATTGTAGCTGTGAAACCATATTATTTTGTAGTCGCTATATGGGGGTGTGCAGTTTCCTGCTGGTCAAGGTTTACTTTTTTTGCCACATCTTGGCTTCCATGGCCATTTGACCTTGTGGATGTGAAATGGTAATCGCTGTTATGTAAATATATTTTACGGAATTAAATAAGTAATGCTGGTAAACTTTTGCCTCCCTACAGTCCCCACTGTCAAGTGTCTGGTGCTCAGTCAATAATCAACTACCACAGTTTTCCCAGTTGTCGAGCCGCTACTCAATGGATTTCACCTGAATGAAATGAGCACTGTCAACAATCGCGACAGCTGCGTCATGAAATAATTTAATTTCTTGAGTACGTATTATGAAGCTCCAAGTTATATTTCACATAGTGCATGCATTGTTCCATAATACAGCTGTTAGAATAGCAGACATGCAAGTCTAATGGATACATTATTGGGTCATATAAGCAACGTCATGAAGCCTGTCATGCAAATGGTTTATTTAGTAAGCCGTGTTTTAGTATAGTCAGAGAACATGGATTCTTACCATTAGTGCGTAATATTAATCTTAGTCGTCAATGCTGACATAGTGTCATCAAGTCATACACACTGTTCCTGACACAAGACATGCGTCTTTAAATCACCACTACGAGTTCTGCTTTTTACTTGCTATATACCAACATTTTTTTGCTTAGGAACATGCTTATGGGCACTGAAATAAACTTTCATGAGTTTATAAAGACCACTTATTTCATGCTCTTTGTTTACAGCATGAAAGAGAGGTAATGTAACACGTAGAAGTCTGCTGTCATGCTCAGTGTTCTTAGGATATGTAACTCTTGATTCCAAACTTGCCACGATAATTGCAGATGAAATGTAAAATAGCTTTTTTTTCCTCACGCACGTGCGGGACGCATACGCATAGGCCGCCTTCAGAGAAGTCACGCCTCATGGTAGGCCGCAAATGGCCAGGAAAAAATTGATTTAATATCCTGCCTAACTTTACTCACGCCTATTCTGAAGGCCGCTTAGAATTCGGCCGCCTAAAACTTGAGCCGCTTGAAAATGGGCCGCTGTCTCTGGGGGGCCGCCTGTGGAGCCGCCTAGCGAACGGTATATCAGCGGCCGTAATTTGATCTGGTTTCCTGCCTACATACGTGGATTCTAGCCAGGACTTGCCTAAGAGTGTACGAGCGCCGGCTGACAACTGCTTATTCTTGGTCATCAAAGCATAGGCTAGTTCAAGCAATAACCTAGGCACGTGACCGCACCGTTATTCACACTTGTGCAGATAACAGACTGCGCTCATGGTGTTTTGTGTGATCCTTTCTCTTGTACTCTTTTCTTCGCCTAGTTGTAACCTTTCATAAAGCTATTGGCCCAGCCAGAAGATAGTGAAGTCGATGACGTCGTACAACAACGCGCCCCATGCTGTGTGCGCCACATCAGTTCGCAACACGTCAGAAAACCAGTAAACGCTTGCTGCAGCGCAGACATATGAATCATAAGAAGCATAACCATACTCTTACAAACCTCGACGGTTTCAAGTTACGTACATGTCTGCTGGAGTTGTGTCGGCTTTATATGTTGGTAATAAAGTTATATATTATTTTCAGAACTGCGCAGCAGCTTCTTGCATTTAAATACAATGTTAAAGTAGAAGTTCTTAAGAAGAATTAACGTATTACTTCTCCATACTGAGAATTACCACGGGTTTTTAGCATAAAAATATGAAAACCTGGGGTCTTACGCGGCCGTAATGGTTACATATTTTCTTAACTTAATATGTGTAGGAGAAAACCAGAGCAGCATATTAATGTATAGACAAAGTCGACAGCACGGCCGGTTTCTATCAACCGTCTCACAAAAATTCTGACATGAATATATCTCATGTCCCAACTAAACGTCCCCAAATTGAAACTAACGGAGAGCCTTCCGCCAGTTCTCTCTATGTTGACGAACGTTGTTTAGACTGATCCGTAATATTCATTGTATTAAAAATCATTATTATTAAGATTAATTTGCTTCAATTTAACAAATTCCACCTTATCAAAAAGTGGTGAATGTTGCCTCGAAATGACCTCACAGCCTTTTAAGGAAAAGGACATCAGATTTCGGAGATTCCTTCGCATGTGACCTCGTTGGCAGAGACAGCAGCATTATTCTACCGTACATATTAGCATATTTGTTTGCTTTGTTTCACTGCCTGCTTCATTCTCAAATATTTGCGTTCACCAGCTACGCAGATTTAGAAAAGACTACAGCGGTTAGGGTGACTTTTTAGGGAGGAAGGGTTGAGTAGCGTAAAAAGTTTTAGTTTTCAGTAACAAAAAAATTCTGTCGTATCAGAAAAGATTGTGGTTACACAGAAATGGCAGTGTGTCATCGATAAATTCTGACTTTTCTTACTTTGTGATGTGCGCAACCTCCTTTTTGTATGCATAGTATGCATGTTGTGAAAATTGAACTACGTACATTACTTTACCATTCAAAGAGTCCCCCGCTCCAACTTTCAATACCTTTTATTCGCGAATATTTTCATTATGTTTTTTTTTTGTTTTTGTTTATGGCAGTTCTCAATTTAAGAATTTAAATATATTTGACTCAGATAGCCTTGATACACCTTGTTTATTTTGCTCCTTTTAGGTAATACAGACACATTTCTGTTTCTATCATGTAGTGGGACAATCTCCAAGAACCTATATGCTTTTCGTGACTGTAGCATTATATCATATTTCCTTCGAATTTCAAGTCTCCCTACGTCATGTTTTGTATTGAGTTCTGCTGCAAATAAATATTTAGACCACAGGTGAGGAGGAAGTTGCTCTGTTACAGCCCTAATGCATACAAGGAAGTATGACTCGTTTTGAATGTCCCACCTAAAAGTTTTAAAATGGACTCCGTAGCCAAAACTTCTACAACTGATATCACGGGCGACATGACGTATTGTTAACTACATTATGTATGTAATTTCATATTATCGGTAAATTTGCACTACGAATATATAGGCACTTGGAATTCGTGAATATAGTGAGCTACTGTCTTAACTAAGTAGCGTAGTCATTGCGCTGTCGAAGTTGGCGTTGACGTTGTCGATGGTTTGTATGTTGTTTTCAACCAAGAGCGTTATTTGCGGTGCATACTGCATTGGACCCGCCCTGGTTGCGCAGTGGCTAAGGTGTTGGGCTGCCAAGCACGAGGTCGCGGGATCGAATCCCTGCCATGGCGGCCGCATTTCGATGGGGGCGAAATGCGAAAACACCCATGTACTTAGATTTAGGTGCACGTTAAAGAACCCCAGGTGATCGAAATTTGTGGAGTACTCCACTACAGCGTGCCTCATAATCAGAAGATGGTTTTGGCACGTGAAACCCCATAATTAAAATTAATAATATTATATTGGGCATATGAGCAATGTTTCATGCTTGTCATCATTGTCAAGTACGCTTCTCTGTGCCGCTAAACTCTGGTTTCACAAGCTTAGCAGTGAAAATTTGTTCGCGGACACATCACCGTCTTGTCAACACCGACGCCTACGCGATGCACATGACGTAGTCCACGTACACTACAACATTGCTCATTATGGCCTCGAGCCTGCACGCACAGATGCCACTGATTTTAGCCTCTGTATAGAGGGCGAAACTTCGCCCTAATAACCCAGCAACAAGGTTGGCCGATATCTCTTTGTGAGAGAAGGGTGGCTGGCCTATTTGGCCCCTACTTTTCGCTCTTTGTTTAGAGCGTTTGTGTCTTAGTGGCATACCGCAGAAATTTTGTGAAGGGCTTTGACTATCGCACTCCCTTAGTCAAAGTGCTCGCTCACCCAGACATTGTCAGATTTAAATGCTCAGAGAAAAAAGTGTCGATAAGTTGTCACTCTAACGCAATTGTTTTGTTTAAGCACTGGTGCCTCTTTTAATTAAGTCCCGATAATTTTGGTTTGGTCAGTGGTTACCTTGCAGCTTGCCACTATTCGATGGGATTCTGGTACTGTCCGTTACCTTGATGTACATCTTCATCAATCCAGTTTGGCAAGAGCAATACTCTGCCATATGTTTTGACAACCGAATTGATTGGTGATTGGTGATAAGTCCTCCACTGTGTGCGAAAGAATATTCAGCTAGCCCACAGGATGTTCACCCACTTTGTCCAGCACTGTGGGTGGGAGCCAATGGCATACGTTAACTTGTTTTTGCTCCTTGAAAGGGGTGGTTTTGTTCTTGCGCGTTCGTTTATATGTTAGTTGGTCTAGCGTTTTCTAGAGTTCCGTATTGTTACACAGCCGTGTATACGCGGGATATTCACGTGCCGTGTATCGCTTCATTTAACTTTCCTTGTTGTATCCTCCTTTTTTGAAAATTGTTGTCGGTATGTGTTTCGCAAGTAAATAGTAGATAGGACTTTATTCTTCACACCAGGTTTCCAACGCCTGTCAATTTAGCTGAAGTTGTAAGACGTTGGTAAATGAATGTTATTGATACGTGATTTCCCATGCCAGTACACCTTTCTAAACTTCATTGGTAATCTTCGTTTGTCTGATGTATTGAATTGCGTTCAGTGAATGTGTGCTTCTCCGGGAGCAAAGACTTTCTTTTCTGAACTTCATAGCTCGACGTTTTCTGCGAAGAATTAGCAGACCAATAGGGAATTTTTTATTACCTGGGACACAAACTGTACATTGCGCGAAAAGCCAGAAGCCATTAACCACAGCCTAATTGATTTTTGTGAAGCAGTATTACTTTGGATGCTCTAAAGCGAACATTGAAGAAGGAAATATAAGTTAATCCAATCAATATCAAATACATTGTTGTGACCAAAGACAGAACCTTGCCATACGATTCTATTTTCCTTATTCAATAGCATAGCCTCTGGAGAGCAAAGATGGTAGATAGACGTCCCGAACTACCTCGGCGAATGAAGGACATTTTAGAGGAAGGAGCGAAAATTGCTCGCTCTCCCGTAATCGAAAGTAGGTGTAAGCATGAAATGGCAATCGGCAAAGTAGATTGGTTGGAGATTATAATATATACAATATAAAAAAGGGCGTAGTGTATGTTAGCAACGACACACCCCACCACACCACACCGCACCGCACCATGCCATAGTGTGCAGTGGTCTATATGGACGCTGCCCATCTAGAAGAGAACCGGCTGAAGGCGGCTCTTCAGGCAGCAAAAGACGCCAGGGAGACCGAGCGCACTGCCCAGCTAGAAGAAAAGCACCTGAAGGATGCGCGACCAAACGTCTCAGCAAATCTCGATATTGCTTCGTGATCCCGACGCAAGAGGCCACGTGTAGGACTGTAGGACTGTCATTCTAGAGCGGCGCATTCCCAGTGGCACATACCTAGTTACCCCAGTTGGCGTCAAATAAACACATTGAAGAATGGTACACAACCATTGACACATAGCATGTCGCCCCTTTTGGCATCAAAGATAGTAATAGAAAACTAGCACCGACCCAATGTAGATACCAGGTGTTGCAGGTGGGCCTGAGGGAGTTTCATTAAACAGTGGTGCCTATCTAGTCCCGCCTCTGCAGTGGCCCGTGTCGGCGTGATAGAGAATCATTGTATAGTGGCACTAAGTACACAATGCCACGTACTCAGTGACCCAGCTTGGTCCATCGGTTCGTTTCGAATACTGTTTGCCCGCATTGCAGGCCGATGCGCTACCCATTCCACCGCGCATTATCCAGTGACTCAGGTAGGCGAAAAAAAGGTCAGATGAGGTAGATGGATAGAAACATGGCCCCTAAAAGTCCGCGAAGTACTCAAACAATGATACCGCGATAACAAATGTAAATTGCCCGCAATTATAACTGTCAGAGATTAGCAGATGACGAAGAAAAATAACGGATCGTGGGCTGCTGCCTCCGCGCCTGGCGCCGGGAAGTACGCGCACCTTTATCATAATCATGATACCTTTTGTGTTCGTCTCTTGCCATTAAAATACTTTGTTGGGGTCTCGCGGCTCCGTTTTTTCTGGCGACGCTACCTGTAAGTGGCCGGCGTTCCGCAGCAATAACGTTCAGCCGGCGGAGTGCTGCAAGAAGCGACCCGCTCTGCCTTAGCTTGCGCAATGCATGCCGTTGAGGAAGGAGTGGCTTCATCGCGAGCCGGATGAGGGGCGGCGTTTGCGTGTCGCTGACTCCGCTTCTAGAGAACGCATTGGAATACTTTATGCTGCAAAATATTTATGAAATAGTGTCATGTCAAGCGAAATGTTTCGCACGACTTCCATAAAACGTGTTGCGGGACCCCTTTAAGGTACCTTCCGCTTAACATGAAAAAATTTGTTATGCCATCGCCACCACACCATCGTCGTGCTCGTCTTGCTGTTGCCGTTTTACACAAGCTTCTTCACAAATGTAATTCTTTAACTTAAACAAAGACGTTAGTTTATCAATTGAAGCTACAGATCCTTCAATGATGCTAGATAACCAAGTGCCAGCAAAGTGCTTGGCATAACATATATTCCTAGAATGCGTAGGATCTGCGTAATGTTTTGTTAGTCATATCAATTACTACTCTTTCTAGGGGCATGGAAATTCCATTCAAGCGTAGCGGAACGTAGCAAGGAAAGAGGATTTCGTTTCAGAACGTCCCAATGTACGGAATTCTAAGCCATTCTTGGCAGACATGGTGGAAAGTTGTGCAGTAGAAATGTAATTGCGCATAGCATAGAAATAAATAATCGTGTACAGCTTCGCGTAAGATAACTACACCGACAACCTTCTATTCACATGCGAGATTTATCATTCGGGAAACTGAACCAGTAGGTGCTGCGTTCACAGGAAAGGCGGATCTGTCCGTGGTATCTCTTTGTCAGCCTTATCAAGAACGCCCGACTTCTATCCTCACACATAGCCATAAAATAAGGCCAAAGTCAAAGTTTATGCCCTTCGTCTATAAACAAAGGAATGGTTTGTAGTAAAGACCATGACTTTTAATTTGCAAGCTTTTTATCGAGACATCCCGTACAGACAGGGGAGGGGCTATGCAAGCCGTATATCGATTCAAAGGCCCCGCACTTGGGACGCGGCTTGCACCCATGGAGCCGTACCAAAAGATTTTCCAATCTTCCTTTGGCCTTTGAAAATTGAAAATTATTCATAATTATGAACGCTAATGAATTTTCGTCTTGTCGGAGTCTTGTTTCTTCAAAGCAAGGGCGTACTCGCATTTTCCGTTTTACAGCTGCCAGTAATCTGGTCGATTGCGTAAATTCTTGGAAACAACCTCTTTACAATGCAAGAAACAACGAGTGGTATCCCAAGTACTTGTTGTTTACCCAGATTTCGCGAAAGCACCTTTGTTTAACGCGGCCTTTAACTGTTCTACACTTCCTTTATACGAACACATGTTCTCATCATGGAGGATGTAGTAAGTGCCTGTTCCACAGTAGTATTTGTACTCTCTGGCGCAGTTTTCCTTTGGATAAAACATATATTTTTCCCATACGTGCAGTTCGCACTTCAGGCTACCTGGAAGGAATAAGATGTTGCATGTACATACATACATACATACATACATACATAAATACATACATACATACATACATACATACATACATACATACATACATACATACATACATACATACATACATACATACATACATACATACATACATACATACATACATACATACATACATACATGATACAACCAAAGCAGGGAAGGGGAATTCAATCCTATCTATATACAGCGTGTCCCATGAAACTTTAGCCCAAACTTTAAAAATATAGAAATACCCCGTAGTTGCACATGCCATGGTAAAATTGGTTACCGTCGCTTGGAGATGCTCAGATTATTTTTCCATCCTGCCTTAATGCATAATTAGCCTTCATTAATTAGTCACCTCAACTATTATAATTACATGAAATGTGCAAATGAGAAAATTGTAAAGCAACACGAAAAGCTTTCGATACAGCTTTCTGTCGCTCAATACGTGCTACGTAAACTTGTTTTCCCTAGCGTGAAAGACGCCCGCCTGTACGCGCAAAATTGCCGCGCGACTCGCCGCTCGAGGCACTTTGCGTGTATTCGTGAGCTTCATTCACGCTCGGAAAAACACTTTTATTTAGCGCGTACTCAGCAACTAAAAGTTCTATCGGGAGTTTTTCATGTTGATCTACAATTTTGTCATTGGCACTTTTCATCTAATAATAATATTTGAAAAGTTGATTAGTAATTAAGATTACTTATGTAATTAGGCGGAACGCAACAAAAATTGGAGGCCACTTAGGCTTCGCCTTCAAGAGTGGAACGCGATAGCGTTATCGCACCTCGTTCGCACCACCCACTCATTCGCTCGGCATGCTCTTGGGTCACACAAATACGAAACGTGCGCCTGAACAAGCGGAAGGAATCAAAGAACTCGGTGTCTCGCAGGGAGAAACGATCTACGCGAGCCAAACGTAGTGATCGGGATGGACAGCCGGGCCGTGACGCGCCATGAAGGTGGACATGATCATGGGACTGACGCCTTGATGGGATCGTCCTCTATCTCGCTTGGGAGCACCACGCAGATGAATGACTCCTCGCCAGCAGCAGGGCACACTTCGCAGGGGACGCTTTCCCACGAGACGCGCGCTACGGAGCAGCGATCACGTCAGAGGCGTTCCGCATCGGATGCTGCACCTAGGAATCGTGCTGTGAGCGGAAAGAGGAGCAACGTCGCGTCGGCGAGCGGCGCACCACCTGTAGGGACAACGCCGTATATTGCGAGGAAGGCGTCTTGTGTGTTTGCCGCAAGATGGCACTGCGTGCGTGGCAAGCGCAGAAGAAATGTAGCGAAAACGTAATACGCTACGCATTTAACTGCGACTTCTGTAATTTACATGTTCATAATTACCGATATACACCGCAGTATAGCTATTTACGGCTCGTTTATAAGGCAACACCGCATTCACTAGAGGCGCTTTTGTCCCGCGTTGAAGCATCGAACACATGGCTCAGTATCATTTGTGCTTCTGGACGCCGTGCAGTACGGACGCAGAATGGAGGGCTCCTCGAGAGCTACGAAAGCGGCCGACGCTGGCCATGGTACCCCGTGTTCTGCGTTGCCCAAGGATTACCGTGTCATCTTGCCTCCGTTACCAACAGGTGAAAGACAAAGGCGCGCAGTTGTATTGCACTGCGACGTCACTGGACGGCCTTATAGAATCGACGACTTCCGGAAGCCCTTGAAGGATGCTGGAGTAATTCAGCAAGTAGGTGGAATTGGTGTATACCAAATGTCGCACGTGTGGCTGCTGAACATGAAGACAAATGAGGCAAAGCAGACGCTGCTAGACGCCGGACCACTACTGGTGAAGAACCGGCCATGCCTCGTCATTGATCCAGCGAGGCAAGAACTCAGGATTAAGCTACATTGGGTCGCGTTCGACATCACCTCTGAGACCATTCGACGAGCCTTCCGAGAGTATGGCGAGATAAAGGAAGTCATCAGTGATCGGTGGAAGGCCGAGGACTTTGAGGGCGCCGAGTCAACGACTCGTCTAGTGCGTCTTCTTCTGCGCGATGGTGTCACACCAGACCACATCCCACATCAAATGCGTCTTGGTAGCGGCACTGGGCTAGTGGTTGTGCCTGGACGTGCCCCGTTATGCCTTCGTTGTCATAACACTGGACACATACGACGTGAATGCCGAGTGCCCAGGTGTGCTGCTTGCCGAGCGTTCGGGCACGAGCAGGCTAATTGTACTCGCTCGTACGCCAGAGTTGCAAGCGTAGGCGGTGAAGCAGACCGGATCGAGATGCTCATGGACGAGGAGGAAACGGAGAGTGGGGTTGGTATAGTGGCGTCTATCAGCGACGCGGCCGCAGTGGCGGCGTCCACCAGCTCAGCAGGTTCGCAAGAAAACGGGGCTGCAGATGCTCGGGCAGCAGACGCCACTCTGGAAGACGCTTCGACAGGAAAGTACGAAGAAGGTTTGGCAGAGCGCCCTTCTGAAACCCGCTCTTTAGGAAAGCAGCTGCCACTAAGTGCGTCCGAGAGTGGTGAGAAAACAGCTGAACTCAAGACCGCAGTAAGCGAGGTCGTTGCGACGCTCGAAGACAGTGATTCGACGGATGAGGCTGCAATGGACGCCGAGGCAACACCTACGAAGCACCGACTCAGCAAAGCAAGCACGGCTTCTCAAGACACCCGGCTACGAGCAACAGAGAGGCGTGGGACCGAGCCTGGAACCAAAAAATTGGAGGCTTAACCTTAGCGTATCCTTAGCGTTTGGAGGCATCTTGACCGCATACACGCCCGGCGCAAAGACGCTGGCGCGGTTGCGGGCACAGAGACTGACGCGACGGCGGGCGGGCGCCGCTTCATCCCTGGCGTTACGTCACATATCACGTGATGCAGCGATGGTGGCGCCGCCGCCGCGTCGCGCGCGACGGCGCGAACCGATGCGTGGAGGCCTCCGCCGGGCGACGTCCGACGGCGCGATATGAGGCCCCATCTGCAGCCGGTGTGACGTCATCACGTGACGTCATGTCACGTGACCTACTTCAGGGTCAATGGTGGCCACCGCCGGGCGTCGCGCGAAGGCCAGAAACCTACGTTAATATGCTTCGCATAAAAGCCCCAGGTGGCCTCCAGCCATCAGCGGTGGGCGTCGCTTATACGCGGCGGCGGCAAGTCGACGCCCTGAGCGTCGACTGGACTGTGGGTTGCTACAAGGCAAGGTCTGTGAGGGGAGCGCCGTAGGCTCGGTCTGGTGTCACTCGTCAATATGGAGTCCCTAGAGAGGTCGATAAATATTGCAACACTTAACGTCCGAGGGCTTGGTGCCAAGAGGCGGCAAAACCAACTTTACCGCCTCGTAACGGAGCACGATTTTGATATTGTAGCCATTCAGGAGACCAAAGTAGAGAGAGAGGATCAGACAGAGCGTATGGTGCGTCCTTTCACGAGACGCTATAACGTGTGTGTTGCCCATGCGGTGGGGAGGTCTTCAGGGTGCATTTTGTTAATTCGGCAGAGTCTTGGTGCTGTAGTGCAGTCGGTGACTACCTGTGAGTCAGGCCGTTTCATTGTATCTGACTTTTCCCTGTCAACAGAAAATTGGCGAGTAATTTGTCTTTATGCGCCAACTCAGGCTCAAGAGCGAAAGCTTTTTTTTTTTTTTTGAAGAAACAGAGACGTACGTGAAATGCAAGCGTAGACTAATCCTGGCGGGAGATTTCAATTGTGTCTCTACGCAACGGGACAAAACCAGTGGGAAACACAGTGATGCAAGTACTGCGGTTTTGAAAGACTTGATTGCAGAATTTAATCTAGAAGACGTGGGTGAATGTCTTTGCGGTGGAAAAGCGGTCACCTTTACCTACTTTCAGGGTGCGAGCCATACTAGACTTGACAGAGTGTACGTGTCGGCTGAACTAATTCAGTCGTATCGAGATTATCGAGTCACACCTGTTGCGTTTAGTGATCATTGTTTGGTTTCTTTCCGTGTTGGAAAGGAAAAAACAAATAGCAAAGAAATTTCCTGCGATCTTTGGAAATTTAACGCAAACTTGCTGAAAGACGACGGGTTTTGTGAGCAGTTTCTCAAGGCTATAGATCAAACAACAACTCTAAACTTAGATAGTTGGGGACATAAATGGGAAGTTTGTAAGCAAACAATTAAATTGAAAGCACTTTAAAGGGCCAGTGTTTTAAGTCACGCGAAAAAAGAACTCGAGTCCCGTCTTAGATTGAATCTGAAGCAATTATTGGAAGCTGAAAGTATACAACCCGGTTATTTCTTAGAAGATATAAAAAGCATAAAGCAAAAACTTGAGCTGATAGACCAAGAGCGATACAAAGGAGCATTGATTCGAGCGAGAGCTGAAAAATGGTGCACAGGAGAAATGCCGACAAAACGTGCCTTGGGAGTCGAAAAGAAATATGCTTCCCAAAATGCAATAACAGAAATAGAACATAATGGGTTACTGTCTACCAACAAAGAAACAATAGCAAGTTGTTTTTTGGAATATTACAAAGTATTGTTTTCTCGTAGCCAAGTTGACACTGATAGATTTAAAAAAGACTTCATGTCATTGATGCCAACATTAGATGATGAAACTAAGGAAGTATTAGAAGTGCCCGTTACAGTAGAGGAAGTTAAGAATGCGATTGACCATTTAAACAATGGCAAATCACCGGGACCGGATGTCTTAAGCGCTGCATTGTACAAGGCGTTTAAGGGTATTATCGCGCCTGTTTTTACTGAAGTATACAACGAGGCTTACGCGAACAAACATCTACCGCCGTCCTTTTTGTCAGCATACACGGTCCTAATACCAAAAACTGAAGACCCAATCAAATTACGTAACGTCACATCGTATAGGCCGATTAGCCTGACAAATATAGACTATAATATAATAATGAAAGTATTGGCTAACAGGTTGCAGACCGTAATGAAAGATTTAGTCGGTCCGCATCAAACGTGCGGAATAAAAGGAAGGGCAATTATGGCAAATATACACATAGCACGATCAATCCTTGAATGCTGGGACGCAAAGCAACTAAGTGTCGCTATGCTGCAAGTTGACCTTGAGAAGGCATTCGACCGCGTGCCGCACGATCTGCTTCTATGTATGCTTGAATATGTGAATGTAGGCAATGTGATCAGCGAAGGTGTGCGGATGGCTTACGCCGGATGCACGACGAGATTGATAATAAACAAATCAGTAGGTGAATACATACCAGTACACCGCTCGGTCAGACAAGGGTGCCCATTATCACCGCTTCTTTTTTGCATATATATTGAGCCCTTTTGTCTAAGCGTAATTAGGAACAACGCGATACGTGGATTTCAGTTACATCAAGCCGAGGTAAGCCTTCTTGCTTACGCTGATGACATTGCAGTTTTCTGTGTTGATCATGAAAGTATAATGCATACCGTCAATACTGTTAAAAGTTTCTGTCAAGCAAGTGGTAGTGCAGTAAACTGGGACAAGTGCGTTGGGTTCTGGCATGGGGAATGGGACGTCGCACCAAGGATGTTTTTGAACGTTAAATGGCAAGAAACACCGACAAAATACTTAGGAGTACCCCTACAGTACTACTCTGACAATGAGCCTTATTGGAAAAAACAAACAGAGGTGTTACGTGAAAATGCACAAAAGTGTAAAGGATGGGATAAGTCGATTTTCGCACGGGCCACGACGTGCAACCTATTTCTTGTAAGCAAGCTATGGTATGTAATGCAAGTTTTGCATTGCAGCAGGTTAAATGTACAAAAAATGCACAGGGTGTTCGCGGTCTTTATCTGGAGCTCTCTGTGGGAAAAAACGAGCCGAACAAATCTGTTTAAAAGAGGGAGTGATGGTGGGCTTGGTCTAGTGCATCTGTATGTGAGACAACTCGTCAGTCGATTGGTTTTTCTCAGAGATGTAGATCATACCTTTCTCAGAACTATGATTCAACTGAGGCTGGGTAAAGCGCTATCAGAGTTTGTTGTGTCTTCGGTGTGTCAGCAAGGACCAGTACGTGGATATCTAAAAGAAGAGGTGTCATCTTTCCGCTTCTAATCGGTGCGTTTTTCTTTGCAATATGACAGATGTGTCACGCAAAAAACTGTACAAGGACCTTGTGGATGTGTTATTTCCTGTGCCATTGTACTGTGAATTATACTGTGCAGGCAAAGGAAAAGATGTTTTGAAGCGCGTTAAAAAATGCTAGTTGCGCCAGGGGTTAAAACCTTTTTTTTTAAGCCGCACACAGGTACCTTACCTGTTAAAACATGGTTAGAAGAAAAGAGTTTATTTGTTCCGTGGGGTACTCATTGTTTGTTATGCAAAAAACCAGAGACAATTGAGCATGTGTTTTTAGATTGCTGGGGTGGAGTGTTCTTCTGGGACATCTTACAGAGAACCTTGAAAAAAGAGTTGCCATTAGGTCCGCAAGGAATCCGTTATCTCACGGTCGAAAACGACGATGGTGTGCCTTTCGATCTGGTTATGCTCCTGGGCCTGCACAGTATATGGCGAACTCGGACTGCTGTACACAATGCGGATATTGACGCTAGACCGGTTCGCGAATATTTCTGCGAATCGGTGTCCCATTTTGTCGAAGTGCAGAAGGTGCAGTCGTATGGTACATGAGTGGGTTCCAAGATTAGAAATGTTGTTGCAGATGCCGAAATACTGATGGCTTGTAGTCAGCAAACAGCTGACGGTTCTCGGTACTATTATCTTGTTAATCTGTTCTTCTGATCACGTAAATTCTGTGAAAAGCGAGGCAATAAAGAAAAAAAAACATGGCTCAGTGGTAGCGTCTCCGTCTCCCACTCCGGAGACCCTGGTTCGATTTCCACCCAGCCCACATTGCAAGTTGTTTTTTATTAATTGGCTTCCGGCATTTTGCGCTCACGGCCAACGACGCCGACGCCACCGGCTTTTCTGCGACACGAGCTCCTTAACGCTGTCGCGTTAATAATCTATCTCCAAGCGATGGTAAGCAATATTACCTTGGCTATGTCCAGCCACGTGGAATATGTATATTTAAAGGTTTGGCTAAAGTTACGTGGGACGCCCGTGGCACTTTCGATAGCTCACCGAAATTTGTTTACTAAAAAATGAACCCTTATTTAGTCAATGACAGCCACAGATCAAGAAAGATAAAATGATTGAGATAATAAAATACGTTATGTGTTCCACTTTCCTTTGCACCTCAAGTACAGAAAAAGTACCACGGGATATAAGTGACCTGCTTACTTTAAATCCTGAGGTCGCACAAAATTCTACAATATATTTGAACTGTGACTGCTCTACAGCGTTCCCCCTAGAGGAGGACGAGAGGTGGAGCAGTTATGCCAAATACTAGAAAGACGTTCTGAAAAGATTAGTTATGTCTGTTCACTTGAGTTCTCCTAGCGCATTTAAATGCACAAAAACGCGTACGGAACGCCAAATCACGTACAACAACTTGAACTTAGTGGTAGACCACTCTACTGTCTCTGTGCACGGCGAATCAAAAACCCAAGCTTTATGGCATCCTTCTCTCGATTGTTTTACCCATGTTGCACAAGAAGATCAATTGAGATTTCATTTCCAGGTAAACACCATGGCGAACATCTATAAGCGCTAATGTCAACACCTAAGTATCCAGTAAGCGTTTTTGTTTTATCAACGATGCTGATTAGGCAGAACGTTGATTCCCTTACCAACAGATGTCCTATTTGTGACCACTAAATTTTCTTTGCAACTTGCGCTTCAACTAAAGAAATAGTGAACACTGCTTATTTTGCCATGATACTTAGATGCTTCTACACTTCGGCTGTGAGTAAAGTCAACTATTAATTCTTTTTTGAACCTCCTGCGTGCAAATTGATATCCAAAGCTCTCTTACCCTTTATATGTGAGAGGCCTTGCATGTTATAATCCACGTTGTTTACAATCCCATTCTAGATTAGCTCCAAAGCGTGTGCATGCGGAAATGCATGAAACTAGATTATGTATATGATTGAAATTTTACATGTATGAAAATCGACAAGGAGCTGGTCTAGGCTATTATTTTCCCACAGACAACAAAAAGCTCCGTGAAGTGCACTATGAGTACCCCGAGCTCACAGAAAATTCCGCATGTTATATATGTCTCCGCCAAGGTGCAAAACGATGTTACTGCTGATACACGAAGAAGAAAAAAAATTCGCCAATAAATATCAGACGATTCCGTTCGTTGCGCACATGTGTAGGTTGGTTTCCACATCTAGCTCTGTTATTTAAACAAAAAGTACGTCCTTGACGTTCGTAACAAAGGCGTTCGTAACAAGATCCGGCTTATAAAGCAGTAATGTCCCTGTAATGTGCAGGAGTTTTAGAAGATGCATCGTTCTTACATGGGCCATCAGAAAAAGTAATGACGGCGCATTTGCCCTCCGGGTCATAGTAGTCAAAATAATACATTCTTCCATTCTCGTCATGGTTGCCACCTAGAAAGAAAAAAAACAATTTCACATCTTCTCTGAGCATTTGGTGGTCAGTACAACTATTATGCACGTCTACAGAACAGCAGAACAGACAAAAGGAGTGCTAGGTGATATAGTGAAGTCTTTGATGAGCTCCTTGATTTTTTTCGGCAGTGTAGCATAAGAAAAATTGGAGGATTAATAAATTACGATGCCACAGCACGATAGTTAGCGGAGACCTCACCTCAACGTGCCAAAGTGGCTTTCCACTTACTACAATGCCATGCAAAAGTGGATGAATTTACCGATGCGGTTACAGCTTTAGAGTCAAAATAGTAGGACTTTGGGGTGCGGTGAGGAGAGTTCCTGCTAGACTCAGGCAAAGCAAGAAAAGTAACCTAAGCCAAGTAATCTAAATAGTCTTAGCGCTACATTCTCTTATATACACGCCAACCTCGGCTCGAACGTCCGCTTCAACCAAAACCATGAAACCGTAACCTTTTTTCTTTGTTTATTGCCTTGTGTATCTTTAGATAAACACTTCGCAATACAGGCATATGAATCAAATACACACTGGTAAAAATATGTCCGGTATTTTTACAATCTTTTTTTAAGATTGACTTACCGTTGTTTTTTAGTGGCTATGGTGTTGATTTGCGAAGCACGAGGTCGCGGGATCGAATGCCGGCGAATGCGGCCGCATTTGGATGGAGGCGAAATGCGAGAACATCCGTGTACTTAGAATTAGATGCACTTCTAAGAACCCGAGGTGGTACACATTATTCCAGGGTCCCCACTACGGCTTGCCTCATAATCAGGTCGAGGTTTTGCCACCTAAAACACGATAATTTTGTTTTTACTATCCTCCAGCACGTAAATCATAGTCACCCAGTGTTCAGGTTGGGTTCTTAGCACACCCCTAAGTTACACAACACGTTACCCTGGAGTTTTCTCGCATAAATGTAACATTCACGTGTGAGTTACGAGCGTGCATTCGCATATTACATAAACCGCGAGGCTCAGGTTCATTATGCGATAATCTGGGGTGCCACCTGTCTCATCTATTATCGGGAACCCCATTCCATAAGGGTCTACATAATGGCGGTTCTTACAGTGTGCTGGAGCTAGTGCCAATGAAATACTCCCTCCTAGCCATTTAAAAACAAATGTATATCCGCACGTACGCATGTCTCGTGCACCAACGCCAATTAGCACTTTCAGGTGATATCTGCGTGTTGATGATTATCATTACCATACTGTCGCACATATCCACAAAGAGAGATAGGCCTCTTCCCTTACCTTGCGAGCAAACCTTGTATTTGTGTAGCCCAAATAAATTAAGTGAAATGAAGGAATCGTGTACGCGTCTTTATTATGATGAAGATTCTCATACTATGGCCCGTACCGCACTACAGCCGCTTGGCCAAAAAGCGACAAGTTCATATGGTGCCACGGCTACTGGCTTTAATATAATCGACGTGTGTTGATGATGATTACGATGATGATGTTTGTCATAGATTGACCCATATTCACAACGAATAGTTGGCCAAGAAGCACGCGGTACGATGGCACGTACACACAACGGGGGACTGGCCAAAAAGCGGCTGGTATATTTAAAATAAATAAGAAGAAATGAAGAATCAAATGCCGATATAAAAATGTGTCACATTGCTTAGCACGGGTATGCGCTAGCACATGTCTACTGAAGTTTCCGTTACGCCTACGACGCGACAATAAAATTCGCAAGATTATAGGATTTCACTAACAGCATCTCAAGAGCCCCACTTCATATAGATCTCGATGTGCGTTAGATCTGACTAATTTAAAAAAAGAGAGACAGAGTCAATCTCAGATTATAGGTAACCTGCAGGCAACATGCCTTGCAAGGAGGAATGGTGACGTAAGACAGATTCGTTAAAACCTCCTCTGTTGAATGGAATTCTAGGGTTTTAAGTGCCAAAACCACGATTGAGTTATGAGGCACGAACGTAGTGGGGGCTCCGACTGTACGGGCGATGGATGCACAGAACCCGGGCGTTACTGCATTTAGCCTCCATCGAAATGCGGCCGCCAGGGCCGGCATTTGACCCCGCGACCTCGTGATCCGCAGAACAACACCATAGCCGCTAAGTCACCGAGGCCGGTACTGTTAAATTAAGCACGCAGCCATATCAATACTTTAAACAATATCTAAGCACCACCTGAAGTTTTTACTATTTGTTTCTTGGACATATATGACACAGATACTGAAATCGTTATATTTTGTGAGCATCAATAAAGAGGGCTGCCTCCTAACTACGCTAAATCTGGACACTGGTCTTTTTAGCGTATGTGCCTCTCTCGAATATCTTGTGCTTCCTTAGCATTTGTGAAAGTTACTTCTCGTGTCATAGTTTCTACGTACACGGGTTCTATAGAATGCATTTTTCCAAGATGCTGTTCTACCCTGCCCATTCTTCCTTTTGTTTATGACGGGCTCGCGCAAGAGTCAGCTACAGTTCGCAGTTGCACAGAAATGTTGCTATCGGCGCAAAAAAAGTCATCAACGATTACGATACTTCCTAATCCGAAATTTGAGCGCAGCTGTATACGTGTTTTCATTTCGCGATATATTGCATTGCGTTGACAATCAGTGTCGTCGGACACGTTGCAAACGGAGCGAAGAGTGGCGTGACTTCCTAGTTATTTGGTAGATCGCGGGAGGCAGCTCGTGGCTGACGTATGGGTGTGATTCACAGCAGCCGCCGCAGACAGACCTCCGCTCATGCAGCGCTATGTTTTCATATATGGTATCGGTCGACGTGCTTGCCGTATGCCATCGGTGAACAAACGATGGCACGCTACTCTGCTGCCATCTCGTAGCGGTCGTTGCCACAGAGGCCGTCTTGCGCAGCACTACGCTTTTCTTCTCCCCCTTTCGCCATACCCTCTTTCTCTGCTTTCCGCCTCATGCTTTTGCTGTAGCCTCCTCCTACGTTAACCTCCTCGCGCTCTCGTAGCTATGGCCGCCTTTCATCCCCCGGTGCGCTCCGCGTTCGCTCTTGCAGCTTTCGCTGTGCTCGTTCGCTCGGTTTCGAGGGACGCCGTGGCACCCGGACGCTTAAAGCAGGAACGAGCGCCTAAGAGCTGCGCTGTAATGTCCGAGCTGTAACGTGCCTACGGAGACCGAAGGATTACGCAAATGTACGTCTTTGCACCACTTGTCCAGCTTGCGAATTCAACGTCACTGAGCAAGCGCAACCGAATAATCTCGACAGTTTCATGTTGAAAATAACACGTGGCTGCTCCACAGAAAATGCAAAAAGAAAGAACATCAAGGTCTTTGTTCATCCAACAAACCTTTTTACTTCCCCTAACGCATTTCCTACCAAAGTTGGAAACGCTTCCAGGTTTCATTCTCTGTGCAGCTCTGAAGTATAATTCTGACTACCTTGCACATGAATGTTTTAGCAATCTGCCTTGGGCAGGATAAAAATATTCACAGACAAGAAACTTGGATGCCGTTTACAGCAAGGCATTGCCTTAGACAAGTGATCTTACCCGCGAGCAGCGTTTACCTACAATGCAGCACTTATTGCCGTGCCTCCTGCTTTCATTGTTGGCCTAAAGTTAGAGCCGCCTAGGAATTTCTTGCTATGCAGTGAAACTGGTGTAAATTAGTTATCTATAAATGAGTGAAAATACATTATAAATATCGTTATGTTTCTACTGGCCTAAGTTTGCGTATGTTCATAAAGAACATCTGAAGAAAGGTGAAATGGAGTGCTTCTGCGTATCTTCTCAATGGTATAAGTTGATAAATGTCCCGTGAGTGCTAAGTCAGGTTTTGTCCCTGTTACTATAAAAACATGTCTCCAGTTAGGAACCACAATAGGCCTATTTTGTCATTCTTATGCATTGAGGCTAAAACGGAAAGCTTGTTAGTTAGATTACCATTACATATATCAACAAATGTTTGATGTATCACAGATATTAAAGCAATGAATTCATGAAAAATACTACAGGCTAAGCTAGTCCAATATGGAACCCATATAAAAATTAGAGCTTTATAAGTAAAAATTGCGTTTATCAACTTTCCTTTGGGCGCTCCATATTTTAGGTAATAATCCAGCAAAAGTATGGCTGCATTATCTTCGTCGTGTCGAAATCCTCCATTGACGCTCTCAACGAACCAGAACTTACGTGATGTTCACGTCGACCCTGTCCCTTTGACGGCGTTACCACATACTGGAGCACAGGTGTCTATAATGAGTTCAAACCTCCGTCATCGACCGATGAAGGTCCTCACGCCTGCTACTAAACGAGCCATACGCGTTGCCGATGGAAGCACTCTTGAGGCCACTGTAATGTGTACTTCCCGTATAAGTATCGCCGACCGCCACGTTCCTGTTCTTTTTGCAGTGTTGACCAATTGTCCCCATGACCTAATCCTCGGACTCAACTTTCTTACGGTGCATTCAGCTTTCATCGACTGTTCTGCCGGTACGCTTTGCCTCGAACTACCGCTACTCGCTCATATTCGTGCCGAACTGCCGAACAAATTTAGTACGACCGCCTTCGTCCGCCTGCCGCCCAAAGCCTTGACTTTCGTCGATTTGCTACCATCTTTTCTTGTGCCCGATGGTCATTACGCCGCCACACCTATTCCTGATGTTCTTTTGATGCGCAATATCACTGTGCCCCAATCCGTCGTCTCCGTCGCCGGTAACCGGACATGCCTCCCAGTCATCAATTTTGGCCTGACAAAGGAGGTTCTACCCCAAGCCATATTGGTTGCAACGCTGCGTGCCGTCGGAGATGACCATGTCACGACGTTTTCCGTAAGCATCTGCTCAGATTTTTCACCATGGCCATTGGATGCTGTTTGCCTTGACTCAACACTTCGTTCCATGATTGCTGCGGACCTATTGCCTGAACGAGCAGCAGCTCTGTGTCGCCTTTTGGTTTCCTACCACATCTTCCATCTCAACAATCGCAAGTTGGGACAGACTTCAATTGTTAAGCATCACATAAATACTAGTGACGCCAGTCCTATTCATCGGCGGCTATATCGAGTTTTGCTTCAGAGCGTAAGGTTATTCAAGATGAAGGGAACAAGATGCTGGCCAAAGGCATTGTTGAACTTTCGTCGAGCCCTTGGACATCGCCCGTAGTGCTTGTTAAAAAAAGATGTCACATGGCGTTTCTGCGTCGATTATCGTCATATAAACCGTATTACGAAGAAAAACGTCTACCCCTTACCTCGCATAAACGACACCCTCGATTGTTTCCACGGTTCCAACTACTTTTCATCAATAGACCAAGAGAAGACTGCGTTCGTCACCCCTGATGATTTATATACATTCAAGGTCATGCCATTCGGTCTACACAATGCCTCAGCAACGTTCGAACGTATGATGGACTCTTCTCCTCAAGGGTTCCGAGAGAGAGAGAGAGAGAGAAAGAGAGAAGGGAAGAAGGAAAGGCAGGGAGGTTAACCAGACTGAGTCCAGTTTGCTACCCTACACGTGGGGAGGGGACTGGGGAGTGAAAGAGAGAGAGAGAACTTAGGTTTAGGATGTCTATTGTCGGGCACTAAAGTCTGTGGCCTTCAGGTAGTGAAAAAGCGCTAGAAGTGCTTTCTGCGCTAATGAACTGTGAGTTCAGGCGCCCAAGCTCTTCGCTTCCGTAAATGGCCTGTCATCCAGTCTATTCAAGGCACACTGGAGAGTCTCACGTTGATTATCGAAGCGAGAACAGTGGCACAGAAGGTGACTGATGGTATCTTCACACTTGCACTTAGCGGAGATTGGTGAATCCGCCATTCCAATACGATAGCTGTAGGAGTTGGTGAATGCTACTCCTACCCACAACCGACACAGCAGTGTTGCGTCACGTCGTGGAAGATTCGCTGGTAATTTAAGTTTCAGTGATGGGTAGAGGCTGTATAAACGACACTTAGAGTTCTGTGGTGTATGCCAGTAACTTAACGTGATGGTACGAGCGAGACTATGAAGCTCTCTTGCAGCGTCGACTCTCGATAAAGGTATAAGGAGTGTCGGTGAGCCAGCCTGGGCACGTCGGGCAGCGTCATCGGCAAGGTGATTACCAACGATGCCACAATGTCCCGGCAGCCACTGAAATATGATATCATGTCCTCGTTCAGAAGCGCAATGGCAGGTTTCCTTGATTTGTGACACCAGCTGTTCATAATTGCCGCGTCGTAAACTTCGCAAGCTCTGGAGGGCTGCTTTCGAGTCACAAAATATTGCCCATTCGTTGGGCGGTTCTTTTTCAATATATTCGACAGCAGCGCGAAGAGCGGCCAGTTCGAAACCTGTAGATGTCATTACGTGTGAAGTCTTAAACTTGATGACGACCGATTGAGATGGTAGAACAACGGCGCCCGTAGAATTTTCCGAGACGGAACCATCCGTGTAAACATGGATTCGGTTAGCGTATGAACGATGCAAAAGTTCCAATGTGATCTGCTTGAGAGCCGCGGTGGTCAGGCTAGCTTTCTTCACTATTCCTGGAACGGCAAGGTACACAGGAGGCTTTTTCAAGCACCACATAGGGGATGGCGTTCTTGTTGCGGGTGAGTGCCTCAAAGACAAAGAGTGCCGGTTAGCCGCAATTAATCTGGAGAACGCTGCCTTGGGTCTTTTCTCAGGCAAGCAAGCGAGATAGTGGTCAGGCACTCTGGATATATGGCGGACATGCGCCCGGAGTGCGTCGATAGCTATATAGGTCAATATTTGGTCATCTCCCGCGGTGGCAATTGTTGCCACAGTTGAAGCATTTCGAGGTAGCCCCAGACATGTTGGAAGGGCTTGGCCTTGAATGCTCTTAGGACATGGATGTTAGTTCTGTTTGCATTGGACAGCACTGGTGTGCTGTATCGCAAGTATCCTAGGAAGAGCGTCCTGTATAGTTGAAGCACGGGTGTGCCCCACGCTTTACCGGCAAGAAACCTTACTATATGGGAGATAGAAGTAAGCCTCTTCTTCAAGTATGAGATGTGGGGGCTCCATGAAAGGTCTCTGTCTATAATAACGCCTAAGAATCGGTGAGTTTTTGCGTAGGAAATTGGTTGGTGGTCAATAGAAATGGGGTACCAGGTCATGGGCTTGTGGGTAAAAGCGACTAAGGCGCACTTCTCGGTCGAAATGCTGAGGCCTTGAGCATGCAGGTGCGATGATGTTAGGGTCACTGCTTTTTGGAGCCGTGCACGCACCTGGTGAACGGGTAGAGTCTGATGTCGGTGCCGTGAGAGAATATCCATTTCAGAAAGTCCTTACTTGTGAGGGTGACCACCAGGTGCCTTCTCTGGACCATGCGTCTGCCGCTCACAATAGGCATGTCGGCGTTACTGGCTTGGAGGTCTGCCAGAATCTCTTCGTCCGCCAAATCGTCGAATGCCTGAAAGATGACGCCTCGCACAGCATCGTCCGAAGGGGGAACGTGCATGCGGAGGTCTACAGCGCGGGTTCCCACGTTTATGGATTGATGCGGAGGTAGGCTTGGGCACGCTGAGAGTCGACGACGCTTTGCGTGAAAGGGTTGTTGGTGGAATGCGTCCACAGGTGATCCCGATTCGCTGGTGGTTGATCGGGCAAAGAGGATGCCTTTACTAGGGCTAAAAGATTGAGGTGATAATAGCTGCTCAATCTGGAGCACGCGAAGGAAGGAAGCGAAGAGCAAACACGCTGTCTTCAGTCGCGCGAGAGGCCGTCGGGGGATGGAAGGGATGGACGGGCGACGTGTTGTGTTCGAGCAAGAACTGCGCATTTCGCGATCATGTACAAAGGGCGCTGACGATCGCGGCTCAGTCTTGCGCACCATATATGGAGGAAAGCATGGAGGAGAGCGGGGAGGCAGCGTGGAAAAAGGGGGGGGGGGTGTTCGACTGTGCCAGCACGTGCGTAGCACGGCCACACTCGCTCGCGCGCCGTGTCTTGAAAGGCATATTGCAGACGGCTGATACCTTTGTACACGCTGTGTTCTTGCCGATCTTGCATTGAAGCGATAGACTGCACGAATGCCACTTCAATCGGTGCTGTTGCCGAGCTTGCTCATACCAGCATTACGACAATGAGTGTCCGCTGTCATCGATTGTGATGTGTTCATGTTTGCTTATGCGCGTTGACGCTATGCCGGTTAATTCAGTTAGTCAGCGAATGCTTCCAAGTTTATACGACCGATGATAGTACTATCCTTACATTGTATTGCTCTCTACTAATTTGTCATCGTAATCGATGGATCGCCTTTCGGGCGACATTGCAACTTCTTTAATAAAAGATGCATTATGCTCACCTTTGAACAATCCGGACGATTTGAAATATTCTGATCTTTACTATTGGAAATTATGTTAGGAACTTTCATTTCCCGCCTCACCAATGCATACATTGGCTCAGGAAATCAGGAAACAGTGAGTGCCTCCCGTGCCAGAACGACCCAGGAAACTATGTGGCTGAATTTTTTTTACTTACAACAGTGGGAAGGAGGCAAACAATGCTGCCATAGAAAGCATGTAACAAATAATTGTTAGATTCCGCTAAAATGCTAAAAAAGACAGAAACTAATAGTGGACGAAATAAAATTTGTGCTGGGGGAAGCCGAACCTACCTCTTTTGCAACGCAGCGCCTGCGTATGATACGGAATATGTGCTTTCGTATTTTTTTTCTACTCTCATTTTCCTCTTTGTTATTTCTACGTTTCGTTCAAACATACCATTTTCTTTCCTTTATACTTTCTCCATATAATTGTAACTCAAATGACACAATTTTTTCTCCGTCAAATTAGCTAAGACTCGCTCCTGCACACAAAATGAAGCACGAGGTGGCAAGACACACGTCTGGAGCAATCGTTATCAAGTAAATGCAGGGGGAAGAACAGGACACCGTGCATTTACTAATAACGGCAGTAGGCTTACATGTGTCACGTGATCATTAATTTATTTCTCCTTACCTTGTGCTTTTGTGGCCCACAGTGTAGGAGAAACGTCCAAACCTGGCTCCTTTGACAGTGTCATATAAACAGGGTAACTCCTGCCCACAATAGCCCTACGCCAAAGAAAGCTAGAGTAGTACCGAATACCGAAAATATTCAAGACACTACGAGAAGCTACAGCTGCACAGCTATTTCAAAGTGACATTTACTTTACAGCAAGGAAATGCACACAAAACGTTTTACGTCCAACAGGGCGTGGATGTTAACTATGGCTAACACCGTTATCGTTTAACGTCGTAACAATTTTGCAGCGAAGCTGTTTACCTATAGCGCCCCTATGCATCCACCGCATGCTTTTCCAGAGAGGGTACCTTGGGCGGCTTGCATCCATGTCGTGGGCGGGAATGCGTGCGCAGCGGACCAGTTTGGAGAGGGTGGGAAAGAGTGTGGTGACTGCTTCTGTGCACGGTGGCCTGCGCTTCTGTGGCTGTGACGTCACGCGCGTCGGAGGTGCCGGTGCGGCTGCAGCAGCGGTTGCGGTAAATGCATGGGTGGTGCGGGCACCACGGCGGCACTTGTGTCGGCAAAGTGTGGTGGTGTATGGTATTAAACGTATGCAAAAAATTATAGGACAATTGGCCGATAAGGCGACTATCATTTTTCATAATTATGTAGTTCACAGGGAAATTGTAAAGGTTGTGGAATTCTCGTGTACACTGAATACATGGGCTTCTACGGGAGGGAAACGGATAGACCCATGTTTGTCTGCTAGCTAATTAACTAAGAAATAGGTTGAATTGCAAATTACAAGAAAACATGTTTTGTTTCGTGCACTCCTTTGGACTGCGCCCCCGTAGCCGCATTTTGTTTCGTGCATTCGCTTGGCTTTGCTGTCCATCCACGTTCACACCATCGATGGGGGCGAATTTGGGAGCACAACAGCTTCGCTGGCGTTCCACGTTCACAGAGTGAATTGACCCCCAATTTTTACGACACACGACTGCAAGACGACTGCAAGCTCAAAGTACACCTGTAATGCCAGAAGCTCTAGTTAAAAAGGAAATTGTCTGCCAAGCGTCGTCGCTAAGAAGGCAAGGTCGACGCACATGGTTGTTCAAAGAATTGTATGAATAATAGTTGATTGTATGTCTCTAATCTGTCTATTTCTCATGTTTCTATTTCTCATACACAACTTTCAAAGCAGCGGCCACGATTGATGATAAGCTCACCAGGGACACCATGATAAGTACGTCATGGAGAAGCAAGTCCTCGACGTCGGTGGCACAGCTGGTCGGGATAGCCAGCATGATCGCGTACAGCTTGGCGTAATCTTCACAAGGACAGTACATTCCTTATTCTTAGTCGACGTAGGGAAAGGTCGCCGACAGTGGTGTAGCTAAGTCGTCCGGCACATGGGGCCTATAGCTTTGCTGTGACCCCCCCGCCGTTTGTAGTCAGGAAGAGCAGGACATTGAGCATTTCCGGGGAGGGAGGGAGGTGATGTTTTAGCACCAGCACAGCCGCCTTGGATACCGCACATCTCGCCCCCTTCGCTTTCGTTCACTGAGATCGCAAATGTAGCAGGTATACATGCTGTTTTATTTTCTGCACCAAATAACATAGGGGGCTGCAGATAAGTTGTGATAAGTGAAATTGCACATCTGCTGTCAAAATGTAAAGCATCGTGAAAATATGGATCACAAGTTACAGAAAAGAAGAAGAAACATTATTAATGAATGGTCCGGCAGTTTTTTGTTCTGGTGGCCTTAGGTAGCGGCTCGAAGTCCTTGGACTCGGCTGGCATCTCCGGCTTGCCCACAAGTAACAAAAATATTTTAATAAAGTTTTCATTAGCAGTTTTAGAGGCAATATCGCATTTGCAAAAGGGAAGCCCTACAGTCATATGTTGCCCAACAGCAACTCCACATAAGTCGTCGTAGGTACTACGGCGTGCAGCAGTTTGGCTGTGGGCCTAAAGCCAAACAAATCATAGCGTGTCAGGGACGCTAATCACCCCACGGCACCTGCTTCCCGGTTGCGCGGGCGTGAATGCTCTGACAATTACGGGTTCTCTCGTTCTGACCTATAATACCTTTCTTTATTAAATGGTGTAGGCAAACGTCATTACCCCAACGGCACCTCCAAAATGTTCGCAACGGAATAGAGCACGCGCGTCCATTCCTCTCGCCACCACGCAAAAAGCGAGGCCACGATGAAGCCTGCGCCAGCTAAACAATGTGCTACTGTTGGTCTGCACTCGCAATAGAGAGGATAGAGAGATGGATGTCACAGGTTCCCTATTTCATATTAGTTTTGTTACTACCATACTGAACCACCCGCAGTGCCAAAGTACTGCAGGCTCTAGCACCCTAGACGATTTTGTTTAGGGAAGTTTTGGTTGAGTTATTAAGATCACTTTGGGTCCTCAATTCCCCAATTAAAACGTTTATTCTATAATTGATAATTCAGCAGTTATTTAAGATGCCCTATATTGAGATTCTGAATATTGGCAGTGCAACTTTACGCGTCATAGGAATATCAATCATCCGGGATGTTATATAATCACAGTCAGCTATTGGCGGAAGAGATCACAGAGAAATATATGTGGCAGCATCAGGCCGGGCAGGACAGTCGTCAGGGCCCTGTGTCAGTTCAGTTCAGTTCAGGTCGGTCGGTCGGTCGGTCGGTCACGAAATTTCTGTTGGGAAAACTTGGGTCACTGGGCACTTCATAATCTAAATCGTAGAGCATCGGTTGTGCGCAAAGAACCCAGTTAACAATCATAAGCCGCCCTACAAACTTGGGTCACCGGGTACGTGACACTGGGCATGGGGCTGTTTTCAATGAACCTTTCTACAGCTTGGGTCTCTTTCTATCACTGGGTATGTAAAGCTGTTCATAATAGTCGTAATCACATATGAAGCATATTGCTACGCTGAGGTGATGAAGCGAACGACCATGGTCCTGCATGCAGACGACAAAAGCTGACACAACCTGGCTGGGTTCTTCTGTTTCCACGAACGTTCTGTATTTGTAAATACATATTGCAAAAAGTTCTGCGCGTGTAACATTTGGCGGAGATGCGGGGTACCGCTATTCTTAGCAATGGAGCTCCGCAGCAGAGGTAACATCAAGCTTGTGACTGTCTCCTAGGGACGACACCTCCGCTACGCCTGTACCGGCGCCGCCGGCACTCCAAACGCAGTACGTTGCCCTTCCACATCCACGTGACTCCGGCGGATTCTCCATTCTCGATGGTACGTACACAGAAGAATGTCTGAGCATGTATGAACGTGTTAGCAAGGGCAACGGCACCTGACCATAATGCTAGCCAATGCCGTTTTATATCTGGACAGAAGTCCGCGCGTTTGGTTCAAAACAGATGACGAGGAACTTACTAGCTGGGAGTTGTTCAAGCAGATGTTGTCGGACCTCTTTGAGAATTCCTCTGATCGACAGGTAGCTGCCAAAACGCTGCTCATTACGGGTGCCCAAAGTGCTCCGCAGTAATAAATCACCAGCATTCAAGATGTCCTCATCCTCTCTCACAAAATCGACCCGTCCATGGCACAGTTCGGCAAAGTAGGCCATATCTACAAAGGCGTTGCGGATGACGCATATAATCTCCTGTCTTTACCGTTTCTACTTTCGACGCCATCGTAAATAAATGCCACCACTTCAAAATAGCAAATAACCGCTTTGTCGCCCATCACATTTCCTGCCTGCCGAATGCCGCCACGGCATCCTCTACCATCGACTAAGGCAGGCCGCCACCTTCATGCGATAACCTGACTCGCATTGTGCGTCGCGAACTCGAAGCTGCAGTTCCGGCCACGCCCCAGCAGACGTCCTGGGACAACTCCGCCGCCACATGCCGGATCTCCGCCGCTCCCAGCTGCTCTGTTAACTGCCCTGACGCCAGTATAATTCTTCCTAACGCCATG
Source organism: Dermacentor variabilis (assembly GCF_050947875.1). Classification (NCBI taxonomy): domain Eukaryota; kingdom Metazoa; phylum Arthropoda; class Arachnida; order Ixodida; family Ixodidae; genus Dermacentor; species Dermacentor variabilis. The sequence continues at coordinate 115,588,488 of NC_134573.1, forward strand.
TCCTCCTGATGCCCACCCTTTACTTCCGACTATCGGAATTCAAACTGAAGGGCGCACAACGGACGACAAGCCGATTTGATTGTGCTGCGGCCGAATTGGTCTCGTTTCCCCTCTCTGCAGCAGTCGTTGGACAATTCAGCCCAGAAACACTTTTTCGAATCCCTGCGCTTCGCACCAAAGCGTTTCACCTCGCCGCTGCCATGGCGCTTCCGACGCCTCTGCTGCTGACCGGTGTCATGGTCCCTCACCCTCACCGCAACGCCGTCAGCCACGTCCACCCCAGCTTCGCCGCTCCATTCGCCCAAGCACTAAGCACCGACCCGGCCCCAAGACCAGACAATGCGGCCCCTCGAGGTGGTGCTGCAATGTCCGATTTGCAGCAAAACCCTTCAGTGACGCTATAAACAAGGTACAACCTCATCGATCTTTAATTACATAGCGCACCTTTCACAGCATTCGCCGATACCAGCGCACGCACCCGCAATCTCACACCTGCAATCGCTCGGGTAGCACACACCTGCAATTCTCACTCCTGCAATCACTGGGTAGTACGCGTCGCATACCGCAAAACGGTTGGCGTAGCGGGAATGTGTACTGCCCGTGTAAGCATTGCTGCTCAGCTTACTGTCGTCCTCTTCAACCTTCTTGTCCACTGCCCCATGACCTGATACTTGGCACCGACTTTCTCTCTTATCATTCTATACTCATCTACTGTTCCGTAAATACTGTCCGCTTTAACTAGCCTCTTCCCTTCGATCCTCCTTCTCCACACGAGGTTCGCGCAAGTCCGCGTGATTTTGTTCATCTACCACCGCAGGTTCTGACGGACATTGAACTATCACCTTCTCCTCAAGTTTCAGATGGTGATCATATCGCTAGACCAATTACTACCGTTATTCTCACGCACAACGTCACCGTTCCTCATACTGTACTAACTGTGACCGACGACCGTAGGTGCCTTCCCGTGGTGAACTTTGTCTCAAAAAGCAAGTGCTACCAACGGAAATATCACTGACCGGCCTTAGTGCTTCAACAGATCGATACGTTGAGGCTCTTCCCGTAGACGACTCCTGCAAACCTTGCAAGTGTGCCAGTTCTAACAAGGGCAATGCAAAAATGATTACCCAGGACCTCTTGCCTGGCGAAGCTGAAGCTCTCCATAACGCATTGTATTTTACTGCGGAGCTGTCTTAGGCTAGTTTCCAGCGTTTCGTGACGTGCGTGGGCAAACAGTGTCATCATGTTGGCCCATCCTGGTGTTCGTGCCGACAGGGTCTAAGCTCAATTACACATGATCCTGTTGGCTCAGGGACCTGTAACGCGCGCTTGAACTACCCTTGTCACTCCTTACACCCAAAGAGGTCCCAGGCACAATGGTAAGAACAGATGTTATTGAAAAAATGTTTTGTACAACTATTTGAAAACTGAGTGTTGAAAATTCTCGGCGCCACCACGCGAACGCGCTCGTGCCGCTGATCGTCTGTTCGTCGTCGTCGTCTTCTTCCACAGCTGGCTCCGTTGTGAAACAAAACTATCGCCAACAACAATGGCTCGAGCGTCGTCATCTTTCACAGCTGTCTAGTTGACGCTCATCAGCAGCAATGGCTCGAGCGTCGTCGTCTTCCACAGCTCGCTCGTTGGTGCCCCTCGACCACGGAGTAAGACATATAGGAGGTGAAACTCCCGTCAGCGCGAGCGAGCGCGGGCGACCAGATAAAGTCACAATTGTTGCACACGCCGACGCTACCCTATGCAGTGGCGGCACCATGCGGCGCGTCGTAGAAGCCGCAGCGGAAAAAAAAAAGGTCAATGGTGGCTGCCCGGCCGCGCCCAAGGGCTGAACTGAGAGATTGCAAAAAAAAAAAAAAAGCAGCTCCCGGCAGGCGGCTCGGCGGCTCCGGCAGCTCCGGCCACTCAGTGGTAGAAGTGAGGCGCGCGCGTCCGAACGGGAGCAACACGCTCAACCGGTTGCCCTGGCAACCGAAACGGCGGTAATTTCTTCCCATGCCGCCAGGTGCCGCCAGCATGAAAATATATCCGCGGGCTTGTGACCTTTACTGGTCGCCGCAAACAGCGGAGTTTCCACTCCTAAATATTTCTTGCTCCGTGCCCTCGACGCAAACGCGCGAACGCGCTCGTGCCACTGCTCATGCGTTCGTCGTCGTCGCCTTCTTCCACAACTGACTCCATTGCCGCTCATCATTCCAGCATACAATTTCACTTGTCTTCTGTCGTCACATGGGGAGCCCACGTTTACGTAGGGTATGAGCCATTGCCTAATTGGGCATTATCTATTCATTGTCTTAAGTCACGGACACATTTAATAACTAAGGTGATACGCGAATGTGCGTGCGTACCTATATCGCCACGATGACTCCAGGTCAGGAATATTAATGTGTCAGTACTATGGTTAAAATTCTGCGCCACCTCTGTGTCTTGCGCTAAACAGCTTCGCTGGTCATCCACCATCACAGAGTGGAATGGCTCATGTTTTTATAGAGATATTTTTGACCTAAGTGTCCCCCCTTTGGCCAGACCTCCCTTGTAAAATACCATATCCGCACCGGAGATGATCAGCAAATTCATGCACTACTCTACCGAGTTTGAGCATTGACGCACCCAGTCATCAAGGCATAAGGGGCAAGTGCTAGCAAAAGATCTCATTGAGCCATTGCAATTTTCCTGGGCATCCGCTGTCCTGTTATAGAATAATAAAGGCGGCACGTGCAATTCTGCGTTAGCTATCTCCACTTCAATCGCATCAAAATAAAGGATGTCTAGCCACTACCCCGTATAGATGCCACCGTTGAATGTCTCCATGATGCCCAGCACTTTTTATCCATGGACCTTCGGTCTCGGCATTGGCAAGTTGCTGCAGATGATCTTCGAAGTGAAAAGACACCCTTTGTAACACTGGACGGACATTATCAATTTAAGGTCATGTCCTTTGACTTTTCTAATGGTCCTGCCACTTTTGAGCGCATGATGTACTTTGCTTCAAGGCTTTAAATGGTCCACTTGTCTTTGCTACCTGGATGATGTTATAATGTTCTCGGCTGCGTTCGGCGCCCTCCTTGAGCGACTCTCAACCATTTTTGGTATTTCTTGCAAGAATGATCTGCAGTTCAACTGGAAGAAATGTCAATTTGCCCATTGTCAGATAACTGCAATTGGACATCTGGTTGATGCTTCTGGAATGCGACCTGACCAGCGACAAATTCATGCTATCAAGTACTTTTCTGTGGAACACTCAGCAAAAGATGTCCATAGCTTCACATAATTTTGCTCTTACTTCGGCCACTTTGTTAAGGATTTGCTCCCATAGCACGGCGTCTCACAGACCTCTTCAAAAATGATGTGCCTTCTTATGAGGACCCTCCCGAGCTGGCGCCTTCTCCCGTTTTTTAAACTTACTGACCACCCCACTTGTCCTCGGCCACTTCTACGCTTGAGCCCCTACACAGGTGCACACCGACGCTAGTGGTCACAGAATCGGTGCTGCCTTGACGCAAGGTCAGCGTGGTCACGACCGGGTTATTGCGTACGTCAGTCGCCTTTTGTACCCTCCGGAGCGAAACTTCTCCATTACTCAGAGAGTGTCTGGCTCTTGTCTGGGCGGTTAAGAAATTCCGTCCCTACCTATATGGCCGGTCCTTTCCTATAGTCAGCGACCATCATGCTTTCTGTTCGTTTTCGTCCTTAAAAGAGTCGGCAGGGAGGCTTGGACAATGGCCTTTGTGGCTGTGGTCCTATTCCTATTCTGTGGTCTACAGCTCCGGGCGCCAGCACACCGACGCCGAGTGCTTGCCCTATTTCCCCGTAGGCAAGCTCGACGTCTAAAACCCGGACGCTTCCGCCTGCGTTCTCTCCGTTTCTGAACTTTCGCACATAGCCAATGAGCAACGCTGTGACTCCAATTTGAGGACCCTCATTGACCGAGCTGAATGTGCGCCTACTGAGCCATCCATACGATGGTTCGTCTTCCAGGAGGCCGTTTTGCATCGCCGTAATTTTCACTTACTTTAGTCTTTCTCATCTCTGTGTCGTCCCTCGGCACCTTTCCTCAGCCGTTCTCCATGAGCTTCATGACGAACCAATTTCAGGCCATCTTGTTCTCACTCGCACCGACGACCGCGTCCGCCGTCACTTCTACTGGCCCGGCCTTGCTCGCTTTGTACAGCGATGCGTTGCCACGTGCGAGCCCTGTCATCGTTACAAAACCAGCAACGCTTCCAGCCGGGTATCTTCAACCCCTGGACATCCCTACTGAGTCATTCTTTCGAGCGGGTTTACATCTTCTCGGTCATTTTCCCGACTCCAAGTCCGGCAACATGTAGATCACTGTGCCTACGGAATACGCGACACGCTACGCCATTACCTGATGGCTTCCGACCAGCTGTGTAGGGACGTCGCGTATTTCCTCCTCCGCGACATCACTTTAGTACATGGTGCCCCACGACAACTACTCAGGGATCGTGGCTCTACCTCCCTTTCTCAAGTAATTGCCGACATTTTGCAGTCTTGCTCTACCAAGCTCAAGTTCACTACGTCGTACAGTTGTCATAACAATGGCTTAACTAAGCGATTGAACCGGACCATCACCGACATGATGTTTAAGTACGTTTCGCCCGAACACCGTGAATACTACCCTGCGTAACATTCATGCCCCGTACCTTCCACTTAGTCGCGGCTTTACCACTTGTGTTATCGCGACCCTGCATTGCCCTTGGACGCTTCACTTCCCTCTGCTAGTCTCCCGATGAGCGAGCGTGCCTGCGTCACCTTTTCCCATGCTGACCAGGCGAGGAAGCTTGCCAGTACTCGTCTGTTGGCGTTAAAAGAAAACCGAAAGCGCGTTTACAATCAGCCGCACCGTGACGTACACTTTTTACCAGCTTCCCTTGTGCCATTTGTTCCCACTCCCGTCTAGTGGGGCTCTCAGAAAAACCCTTTCGTTCCTACAAGGGTCATTATCCACGTCTTACGCAAAGCGACCAAAGTCACCTATGAGATAGTTTTGTGAGCTCTACCTACTCTACTGGCCTAACTTGACCTCACGTCATTCATGTCGCATGGTTAAAACCTTACCGCGCTCTTCCTGATGGTCCCATTTGAGGCACCAGGACGGTGGTTTTTCCGGCGAGGGTCGTGTTACAATGAGGCGAAGAAGAGAACAACGATGGTCCTGAAGACAACAAAAAGTTGACATAGCCCGGCTTAGGGGCAGACTAAACCAAACCAAGCCTGGCTGGACTATCTTCCGTGTCCGCGAACGTCTCTGTTTGTAAATATATATTTTAATAGTTTTATACGCGTAGCAATAACATCACCCATTGCATACCGATCATAAGATAGATTGCTAGTGGCGGCAACGTCGCCAGTTATACCGAAAGGATTAAAAATTAAATTAGGGAGCACTACGTTTCAACACTGCGATTTGATTATGAGGAGCGCCGTAGTGCAGTACTGCGAAATTATTAGGCTTCCTGGGATTTTTTTACAAAAGATTCACTCCCCGCCGTTGCTGCTGTTCATTTTTTTTTTGTTTTGCCATGAGAACTATTGTCATCCGGCCCAGCACACGTCACGGAGTATGCAGCATTTTCTAAATACAAATACCTGAGTGCTAAAACGCCCTTCGTGTTACCAAAATAAAGGAGTCCATACAAAACGCTACATATGCACTTACTTATGTGTCTGGCCGTGTATACGGTGGATATTCCTGTAAAAGAAAAATTGTCTATTTTAGCTTCAATGTTTAATAAAAGCTCTTATGACGCAGCAACCAGTAAAGACGAGATTCACTTGTGTTGAAATCGTTCAACGTTGATAGCAGCAGATGCTGTTCATTGTTTCGTTATCCAGCTACAGTGACTCCTGCAGCCGTCACATGTAGTGCCTTCCATTTTATCACAATCAGTACCATGAATATAATATTGCCATAGCAATTATACGCGCGCTAGAGGCGTGTTTGCATAGCCAACGGGGCTGCTGCCACCTTCCTGTCCAGGTATTGAGGGTGCGAGCACGGTTGTTCGTGTGGTTGCGATGTCAGCAGAAACGCCAGACACGCAGTGTGTGAGGCTGCGAAAACGACAAAGCAAAGAGGATGTGCTGTTGTGCTTGAATGCATAAAGCGAAGTTTTGTTATGAAAAAAAGGTGGATGTCGATGCATTTCTCCGCAAAGCTCGGGAATTATCATCTCGAAACTGGTGTCATCATGAGAATTTGTTCCAAGTGGATCCGCCTTGCGAACTCCACGGCTAAAACTTGTGGATTGCAATATGGGCCACAACATAATTAGGTAAAAACTTAATTAGTGAATTTCTGTTGAATAGTTGACTATGGATTTCTAATTTGTTGCAAAAAGTAATGCCCGCCCTTTCGAGTAGACCAGCACACGAACTAGAGTTGTGCTATCTTGCCCAGGCAACCTTCAGGAATTTTTGAAGGTGTTCGCTGAAATCCCCGTATTTAGCATCACGTACGAAGCATTTCATATACCAGAAATTTCTTGCGAAGGAGCATGAAATACTGTGATGAAGACAAGAAGAGTTGAATTATTAGAAGAATGGTAATAATGGTTGAATAAAACTGCATATACCTCAAGTACATCATCATTATACTGTGCCACAAATCACAGGTGTAATGCTAGAATAATAGTGTCGACAATTTTTCGCCAATGAAGCATAGGAGAGAATTATCAAATTTTTTGTCTGAAAATGTCTTCGCCCTCCACCATTCCATACTCAGAGTTATGATCCTTCGTATATTGTAAACATAGCTTATTTAGGATAAGTGTGAGTGTTCTTTTTGCATAGTTCATTCAGCAAGAGATTTCAATGATTTGTGCTGCATATGTGCAGCATTGCATACAGTAAAATACATTGGTAGGAACTTACTCGGTTCGTGAGCTTAACTACTGATAAACTTGATCAATGTTCATATCATATCTCTGTGCTAACGTTACCCATGCTTCTCAAAGAAAAAGGAAGATTTAAAAAGTGCGATGCAATGCACTCATAAAACCTAAAGTGGTCGGTTGTCACAGGTATGATCACAGGTCTTATGATTGTGTCTTGCACAGTGTTTGTTAAAATATTTTTCGTAATACAGCTTGGCTAACATTAGCTATCACAACATACATATAAGAAAAGAGAAACAAAACGCCACCATGCCACCACATCTGACATGTTTACATTGGGCTATAAACTTAAGATGTGCCCTACATCAAAACGAAGTTGATGAGGTTACAGAAATCATCGTTCTATTTTTTTTGTCACATACTACAATATACATTACAGGGTGTTTCAGCGTACACTTTTGAAAAACTTTAAAAGTTGCCTGTGGTAGAAATCACAATTCTAGTTCATGAGCTGGTCTGCTGGAAGCGGCGGACAATACTTGCATACAAAAATGAGATCCAAAATTGACTAATTAATAACAATTTACGAATTAGGTCTATAACTAATTACAGTATGGTCCATATTGCAATTTTCAAATACTAGCGGTGGAGGTCGCAAGGCGAATCTACTTGGTACGAATATTGAAGATAGCACCAGTTTCGAGATATAGTTCCCGAACTTTGCGGAGAAGTGCATTGGCGCTCCGGTTAATTTGTTAACAAAACGTCGTTTCACGCACTGAAGCACACAAGTAACTGGAACACCAATGCATTCCTCCATAAAGTTCGGGAATTTATAGCTAAAAACTGGTGTCGTCCTGAGAATTCGCTCCTTGTGGATCCACCTTGATACTCCACTGCTAGAATTTGTAAATTGCATGAAGGCGAGATTTGTGGTTCTATTTCTTTATGGTGCGCAAGGAACCGACGGGGCCGCGCCGTTGTTATTAAAGCATACCTCAAATGGCAGCTGGAAAAATCTATCGCGTCAAAAGGGGTTTGTGTTTGAGTTTCCGCGTAACACGATTATGTTTTCGCGTATATTCAAATTACAGTCCGACGACATCATGTCTGTAGGTTGTGTTGAAGTCATACTTACGATTTTTCTGTCTCATCCTACTCGGAGAAATTCAATTGAGTGACTTTCTTGCGCTACAAGGAGGGTGTACGTGACCGGGTTATGCGTGGTTGGGTTTGCGAAGTTCGGAATGATTATTCTCGAAACGACAGCCCATGCTGGACGCTGGTCGCTGGATTTTCTGCGACACAACGCCCTTCAAGCCATCGCGTTATTAACTCACAGTTTCCTCAATGTGTACATGTGTATTATGGCTGATGCTATAAGAACACTTACGACTTGTTGTAGAAGTAGTAATGTTGTTGCAGCTGAAGTGATGTACTTGTTGACCATTTATATTGCTCATTGTAGAGACACACAACATCTTCTCCCTCAATCAGCCGAGCATAGCTTCTTACAAGCACAGCGACCTTTTCATTTGTGGAGAAAAACTGCAACACCAGAAATAATGTCTGCGTATTACAAAACGACTTTCGTATTTTTCAAAACGTACAACTTTCTCGCGAAGCACATCCTTTCTTTTCTCCTTCGTTCAATAAAATGAAAGTGTCATTGTTTGCCATATAAATGATTTATTACGTGAATCATACCCTTCAAGGCTTTTTTCGTCCTGACGGGCACAAGCACGGGGTGCCATTGTACCGCATTTTTGATATTGTAAATGGCTGAGATTTAAAGTCATAAATAAAGAAACACTCTTAGCGATACCAACATAACTTTTGACTTGCATATAAAAGACCTTTGGTGATATGCAACAAAAACACTTGGGTAGAAGTTTGCCCATCTCCTTATATAAAAAAAAGTTAAAAGCAGGCTTACATTGACCTACCTTTGAAGGTAGGTCAATGCAAGCTTGTTGCTAAGTAGAATATCTCTATATAAGTGTAAAAATAACGTAATATAAAAAGGCACATTGACGATTTCTTTATGACGATACTTACAATGAAGAGCATTGAAAGATTTCATTGCTGCAAAAGTGAATTTCTTCTAACGCCTATAAATTGGTAGAACATAAATTGAAGAAACGGATAGTCACAGTCCTCAACTCCTTTTTGTTCATCCGGCATTTTTCTACTTCGAGATTTCATATAAATTGTTCGTGAAAACAGTGCACGAAGCTTTGACCTTTCACATCGCAATGCTCAACACCGTGCTTGTGAAATCTTAGGTTAATGATGTAATGACAATATGTTCTTGCGCTATGCACGGAAACACCTAGACAGGGAAACACAGACAAACTGTTCATCCACAAATCCACAGACCTTCACATGCGTCCCTATCCTGTTTATATATTCTTGACCTGATACAAATATGCCAGTTGTAAGTTTGCGCACCATTCTATTGTCTGCGTTTCCCAGTCGCCATGTTTCCGTGCATATACTTTATGTAACACTTTGTAAGGGTATACCAGCAAACTGAAATGACAATTAGGGAAAACCATACAAGGAAAGGATGCTGACCAAGAAGCACCCTTCCAATTCTATTCTCGGTCTCTTGCTTGAGAATTTTTTCTAGTTATCCTTTCCGTTTGCTCGCGCAGTCTCACAAAGTACCATGTACCAGCTCGCCCAACTAGCTACTCTTATCAACCACACTATATATAGCTTAAGAAGGAAATATTGAAAGCCACGAACTAACTCTGTTTATCACACTATTGAGCTATGTTTGCATATAGTGCTGGAAAACGAGCACGATAATCTTCTTAATGTCAGTGTCATTCAGAGTGCGGAGGCGTATAATCTCGAATTAGGAACAAGAACTTGCTGCAAGAAGCGCGCTACGCTGACTTCAGAACGTTGTCATTTCGTGGACTCAGGCGAATTGAGGCTTAAAGGGACACTAAAACAAATACTAAGTCGAGGTGGACTGTTTAAATACCATGCCAGAAACCTCGCAACGCTTGTTTCGTGCCAAGGAGAGACTTAGTTTACGAGAAGATTGCATTTGAAGGGTGCGAGTACCTTTTAAGATAATCAAATCTCCCGCCATCCAACCGGAGGAGTGGTGACATTGCATACGCCATCATCACCCTTTGCTGCCGTCGGTGAGTAAAACGGCGCCCGACAGACGGATGTACTGAGTCAAGTCAGAGAAGAAGTACCCTTCCATTTCTTTTCTCGGTCTCTTGCTTGAGAATTTTTTTGTTCTTGTTTGGATTTTGTGGCGAATCGACGTGCTTTTCAGGGCTCCGTGGCGGCGACGAAATCATAAGTCTTTGTGCATGCTTTGAGCTTGCTTCAGATTTTTTATTTGCTGATCTTTTCCTTTGAATAGTAATTGGGTGGTTTTCGGTTTCTTCCCTCTTGTTTTGTCTCTCGCATTTCGGGTGCGCAGGTGTGCTTCGTGTACATTTGTTTTGCAGGATGGTTAGAGCGTCCTTTCGTGCCACAAGCTCCAACACGTGCAGCCGGGTGGGACGTTGAGTGTTTGTAGTCTTTAAATGGTAGCTTGGAAGTGGCAAGACAAATAGCTAGTAGTGGTTTT